>NC_043963.1:55367203-55604792 GCF_902148855.1 Sphaeramia orbicularis
AAATAAATAAAACAAGATAAAATTACTGACAATTAACGGTAACAGAAGTATTAGTTCTGTCAGTTGAACCAGACTTGTTTGTTCATTGACAAATATCTTGTGTAATTACAGAAGGTTTCACAACAAAAATGTTGAATAAATGTATTTTTGTGAATGTAGAACATGTATAAGCACTGATAAACTGTCCAAATACAGTTTTTATCAGTGGATTGGACAACTGAGTCTCATTGGAAATTATTTATATACATATTTATAGGTAATTGGATTGTTTTAATACATGTAAATATTCTTTATTAAACATTAAAAAGTCAAAAAATATGCAAAATCTCATGTAAAGTTAGAGCAACAAATTGTATTTTAATTATGGAAAATTACCATATCTTTATGAGATGGTTATTTTCTGTTATTTTACAGTATTTTTTGGCACCCCTGCTGCTGGAATAATACTGTTTTTTTTGTTTGTTTGTTTGTTTTTTGTTTTTGTTTTTTACAGTGCAGCGCTCATGGAGTATGCACATTTTAAAATGGCTTCAGAGGTTCCGTGAAGAGCTTCCAGAGTAAAACCACTAAACTGATGACGATCCCAGTCATGTTCCAGTGGTCTCTGAGCGGCCAATCAGTGTCTGTACAAGCACGGCTGCAACGACCCCCCAAGAGCCACAAAAAAACAGACTGAAAACAGATCTCACAGAATGTGTCCTGCTAATGTACAGCCACAAACAATGGAAACAGATTTACATATTAAAAAGCTCAGAGCAGCATGTTTTTTTTATTTATTTATTTATTTATTTATTTGGTTGTAGTTTGTGCTTTATGCAAATGTTATTGTTAGATTTTGAAGGTTAACTTATTCCAATCTTTCTCAGCTTAATACGCTTGCTGCTTTACTTTTCTTTCTTTTTTTTTTTTTTTAAAGAAAACTTAGATCCATTATAAATAGACAATTGAACACACACAGCTCTGCTCACTTACAGTTTACAGTGGATTTTACCCTTAAACTGTCCCCTCATACTGCACAATAAACAACTAAACCAACAGGATGGAGGAAAAAGGGACAAGTTAAATAGAACAGGATTAAAGGAGAAGTGTGGGGTACTATAACGATGGCCAGGGGAAGACTTATTATGTAATTGGCTGTTATTTCATCTGAAAATAATTTTTTTCACCAGGCCAATCCCAGATTGTTTTTTATCTTTTCTGGTTTTTATTGTGTTTTATTGCATCTTGTTTTTATTTATTTGATCTTACCTATTTTATTTACTTCTCCATGTTGCTTTACCGATGAATGGTGGAACACAGAGCACTTTTTGTCCTGTCTATAAGCGTGTCTTGCATGTTTAATGTATGTGTTGTTGTAACGCCAAGGCAATCACCTAGACTGCAAAACAAATCTACCTACAGGTATAAATAAAGGAACCTTGACCTTGACCAATATCATTATAACCAGCAAATAAGTTATAACGTTATTGGCCAAAAGTTAGTACGTTACCAGTTCAGAACTTTTATTACGTTGTTGACCAGATATTACGTTATTGGCTTATTACATTTTTAAAATGGCAAATTTATTACGTTACCAGCCGTTATTACGTTATTGGCTTCTACAGAGTCCAAACTAGTGATGTTGTTACGACCCATTGACATTCACGAACGAATTGAATCTTTTGAACGGCTCTTTCAAATGAAAGATGGGAACCGAGTCTTTGTAAAGAGCCGTTCATTTTTTTTTTTGTTTTTAACTGCGCATGTCTCATGGCAGAAGTTAGCAAAAAAACAACAGTTTGAAGCGTGAGGTGAGCATACTGGAGGAGGCGGAGCTGGAAGACTGGAGGAGGCGGAGCTGGAAGACTGGAGGAGGAGGAGCTGGAAGACTGGAGGAGGAGGAGCTGGAAGACTGGAGGAGGCGGAGCTGGAAGACTGGAGGAGGCGGAGCTGGAAGACTGGAGGAAGCGGAGCTGGAAGACTGGAGGAGGAGGAGCTGGAAGACTGGAGGAGGCGGAGCTGGAAGACTGGAGGAGGAGGAGCTGGAAGACTGGAGGAGGCGGAGCTGGAAGACTGGAGGAGGCGGAGCTGGAAGACTGGAGGAAGCGGAGCTGGAAGACTGGAGGAGGCGGAGCTGGAAGACTGGAGGAGGAGGAGCTGGAAGACTGGAGGAGGCGGAGCTGGAAGACTGGAGGAGGAGGAGCTGGAAGACTGGAGGAGGAGGAGCTGGAAGACTGGAGGAGGCGGAGCTGGAAGACTGGAGGAGGAGGAGCTGGAAGACTGGAGGAGGCGGAGCTGGAAGACTGGAGGAAGCGGAGCTGGAAGACTGGAGGAGGCGGAGCTGGAAGACTGGAGGAGGTGGAGCTGGAAGACTGGAGGAGGCGGAGCTGGAAGACTGGAGGAGGAGGAGCTGGAAGACTGGAGGAGGCGGAGCTGGAAGACTGGAGGAGGCGGAGCTGGAAGACTGGAGGAGGAGGAGCTGGAAGACTGGAGGAGGAGGAGCTGGAAGACTGGTTGAAACCAGAGAAAAGTTTGAGAGTGAGTGAGTGAGCACCTGTGAGTAATGAGCCAAAGAAAAAGGAGGATTTGGATGCACTTTTCAGAAAGAAAAGATGGACATGACACTTGCAATATTTGCAAAAAATATATATCTTTCAAGTCTGGGTTAATGAATAATTTGCACCACCATTTGAAAACAGAAATATATGTATGTATGTATGTATGTACAGGCTGGGGAAGCAAAAGTTACAATATTTTGAGGCAGGGATTTAAAGACAGTGTATGACCAATTAGTTTATTGAAAGTCATGAGAATTTATTTGCCACAAGAAAATGTACATAATAGAAAATGTTTTTATTCTATGTGTCCTCCTTCTTTCTCAATAACTGCCTTCACACACTTCGTGAAACTTGCGCAAGTGTTCCTCAAATATTGGGGTGACAACTTCTCCCATTCTTCTTTAATAGTATCTTCCAGACTTTCTGGTAATAGTTTTGCTCATAGTCATTCTCTTCTTTCCATTAGAAACAGTCTTTATGGACACTCCAACTATTTCTGAAATCTCCTTTGGTGTGACGAGTGCATTCAGCAAATCACACACTCTTAGACGTTTGCTTTCCTGATTACTCATATGGGCAAAAGTTTCTGAAAAGGTATGGATAATAGTGTTAGGTATGATTATGACATCAGTATATGTTTGGGTTCAAAACAACTGACGTAGTGTCTGCTGAGAAAAAACAACTAAATGTTCAGTGTACATTTTGCTTCCCCACCCTGTATGTATGTATGTATGTATGTATGTATGTATGTATGTATGTCATACATACAGCTTTTTATAATGTTCAAATGTAAAACATTATTTATATTATTTATTTTTCTACAATCCCTTATCTTTACATACAGAGTAGAAGTGAGAGAACCCCTGATGTGGTATCATTCTGATATTTACATTACAGATATCAGGTATTTTACAATGTTACTTTAAGTATTTTATTTGCACTACAGTTTTTTAGGTATTTAAGTACTGGAATTACAGTGATTAATCACTGTTGTGTTTTGTGCAGTTTTTTTCTGTATGTTTACACACATTTATTGTTCTTGTTTTGAGGAGAATAAAATGTTCTTTCATCAGAAAATGTTTGATTTTCTTCTTCATTTTTCTTCTACAGACTAGTCCACATAATGTACTGGGATGTTTTTGCTCCAGTTCCATCATTTGTCTCATGTCACCTCTCATGTCATGGATTTAACCCACACATTTGAACTAACCATTCTTTTTTACGGTAAGATAATATTTACTGCTGCACCAATTAAACACCTTTATAATGTAATGTCAATCATCACATGTAGCCTATTTAGTCATTCAAACACTGGTGTTTCAAAATAATGCGAAAAACAGAACAGAGCCAGTCTGTTGAACGACTCTTTTCAGTGAACGACTCCTGATTGAACGACTCCCTTCAGAGAGCCAACAGTCCCAGCACTAGTCCAAACACAGTCATGTCCCATCAGATAGTGAACTTTAATTGATTGTCATTCCAACATTTATTTCAAAATAAAGTAGCTCCTTGTTTTGGATAATCCCTTATGGTCCAACTAAAGCAAAAACACATTTAAAAGTAAAAATGTGGGTCATTTAGCAACACTAATCTGTCAGATTGTCTCTAAAATGTCCCGTCAGAGAGATTTGGAATAGTGTGTTTTGACCCCAGAGGACCTGACCGTCCACCAGGAGGACAGTCCACTCTGGTCCTTTAACACACACCTGTGTTCAGGGACCAGTCCATGTCGGTAAAGGTTCACCTGCTTCATTATTCCTGCAGGAGCTGTGTGTTTGACTCATCCTAACACACACACACACACACACCTACACACACACACACACACACACACACACACACACACACACACCTAAACCCACACACACACAAACACACACACAAACACACCTAGCCTAGCATTAGCATTAGCATTAGCATTAGCCCATCTTCGGAGCAGTGAACTGTCATTGAACACACTAAGGCTCCGTTCACAGCAGGTCTGAATGCACAATTCAGATTTTTTGGTGAAATTCAATTTTTTTGTGTGACGGTTCATATTCCACATTAAATGCGATTTCTATCAGTTTTGAGTCTGAACTGAATGAGACCCTGAAGGGGTCCTGACGTAATACCAGACCACGCAGACACACACTGTGTTTACAGAAGTAGATATGGTTTTCCTCCGCTGCAACCAACACCTGGGACCAAGAATTGTGACGTTTGTCGCATTTTAATGACGTAAAGGTCAGATAAATGCGACCTGGCCCTTCAGACTGTTGCACTGCAAAATATCAGATACATACCAGATTTAGGACCGCATATGAAAGCGGTCCGGGTCAGATTTAGGACTGCATATGAAAGCGGTCCGGGTCAGATTTAGGACCGCATATGAAAGCGGTCCGGGTCAGATTTAGGACCGCATATGAAAGCGGTCCGGGTCAGATTTAGGACCGCATATGACAGTGTGGTCTGGGTCAGATTTAGGACCGCATATGAAAGCGGTCCGGGTCAGATTTAGGACCGCATATGAAAGCGGTCTGAGTCAGATTTAGGACCGCATATGACAGTGTGGTCTGGGTCAGATTTAGGACCACATATGAAAGCGGTCCGGGTCAGATTTAGGACCGCATATGAAAGCGGTCTGAGTCAGATTTAGGACCGCATATGACAGTGTGGTCTGGGTCAGATTTAGGACCGCATATGAAAGCGGTCCGGGTCAGATTTAGGACCGCATATGAAAGCGGTCTGAGTCAGATTGAGGACCACATATGAAAGCGGTCCGGGTCAGATTTAGGACCGCATATGAAAGCGGTCTGAGTCAGATTTAGGACCGCATATGACAGTGTGGTCTGGGTCAGATTTAGGACCGCATATGAAAGCGGTCCGGGTCAGATTTAGGACCGCATATGAAAGCGGTCCGGGTCAGATTTAGGACCGCATATGAAAGCGGTCCGAGTCAGATTTAGGACCACATATGAAAGCGGTCGGGGTTAGATTTAGGACCGCATATGAAAGTGGTCCGAGTCAGATTTAGGACCACATATGAAAGTTTTCCAGGTCAGTCTTAGGACCGCATATGAAAGTGGTCCGGGTCAGATTTAGGACCACATATGAAAGCGGTCCGGGTCAGATTTAAGACCACATATGAAAATGGTCCAGGTCAGATTTAGGACCACATATGAAAGCGGTCCAGGTCAGATTTAGGACCACATATGAAAATGGTCTGGGTAGGATTTAAAAAACTCAGACTGGTGCTGTTCAAACTGTCTTTAACTTAATTTCTCTTTTAATTTCGTTGTACATATGTGTAATGACAATAAAGGCATTCTATTCTATTCTATTCTATTCTATTCTATTCTATTCTATTCTTTAACAGATCAGATCCAGGTCACATATGGGCTAAATAATCAGATTTGCGTCACATTTCCCTGCAGTGTGAACGCAGCCTTAGGGACAACTCCAGATCTGCATCAGCACTGTTTTCAGGGGCAGAATTCACCTACATGTACCTGTTTTTAATGGGGGGGGGGACCACAACACCTGGAGGAAACCTGTGGCATGAAGGTGAACTCAGAACAGACAGGCTGTGGTCCAGGGGGTCAAACATGAGGCCCATGGACCAGAAGAGTCCAGTTAAAGGCTTCAATCCGACCCCTGAAATGAACCTGTGAAACGCAACAATTACACTGAAGATATGAACCCTTTCATGCACAGTGGTCACTCCAGTTGTCACTCCAGTGGTCACTCCAGTGGTCACTCCAGTGGACAGTTCTTCTCCAGCTGTTCTCTTGTATATTCATGGGTTTGGTTTTAGTTCCACATCAGCCAACACAGTGGACGCTTATGCACCGTCCCATACACTGCAACTAATACCATTACTGTGACTTTGCCGTTCTTGATAAACCTGAGCTAACATGTTTGAGTGGAAATCAATTGCTTGTTAACATTGTTAGACTGTAATTAACAACAATTTTTTTTTTTTTTTTTTCATATTATCTCCTTGACGTGAGTAATGACTGGTATTAGAGTTTGTTAAAATGTGAGAAAACATCAAATTAGCAGCAATACAATGTTTTTATTTCATAGTTTTCACACAGTATATCAGTAAGAACTTGTTTTCTTATCTTTCTTTGGTGTCCGGTTTAGTGGACGTTTTTGCAACTCTACGGAAAATAGCTAAATAAAAAATGCCTAAAGAGGAATAAAACACTCAGGAAAAAAATCTTGATTAAGGTTCTCATAATTCATGCATGAAAGGGTTAACAGTCAAGGACGTTAAAATCATTTTAGTTCAGTGACCACATACAGACCAGTGACATAGAATCAGAAGAACCGATAAATAATAAATAACTCATAACAAAAAAAATCACATGATAATGTTTACATTTACAAACTATCCTTTCAGAAAAATGCAAATAGCCTGAATAAATATGAACAACATGACATGTTGTGCCATTTTAACTATATTCTGCCTGTTATTAACCCTTTCATGCATGAATTATGACAACCTTAGCCAGATTTTTTTCTTTCTTCTTGTTTTTATTCCTCCTTAGGCATGAAAAAAAAGCTATTGAGTTTCTTTTGTTTTTTATGAACTTACAAAAATGTCCATGTGTTTAATTTTTGAAGTGAAGAAACATGTGTTTAAGACCCAGTATCAGAAAGTGAGATAAAAACAATTACATAAAAAGATTTTAATCTTACTAATCTGATGTTTTCTCACATGTTAACCTATTCTAATGCTAGTTATTACTCACTTCTTGGAGGTAATATGCAAAAAAAAAAACAAAAAAAAAATTTTTGTCTAACAAATAACAATTGATTTACACTCAAACATGTTAGTACAGATGAGGTTTATCAAGAACAGCAAAGTTACAGTAATGGTATGAGCTGCAGTTTATGGGATTATGCATCAGTGTCCACTGTGTTGGCTGATATGGAACTAAAACAACAAAACCCATGAATATACAAGAGAACAGCTGGAGAAGAACTGACCACTGGAGTGACCACTGTGCATGAAAGGGTTAAATGTTTTTTTGTATTTGTCCACTGTGATCATTAAGTTGTAATGCACATGTGTAAATGACAAAATAAGACGTAATATTGTTAAAATTACACATATTTGTCTTCTTGTTCAACGTTGTTCAGGTTATTCACTTTTTAGTTGATAAATAGTTTGAAGATGCAAATATTTTCATAATGTCATTTTTACTTTTTTCACTCTGAAACATAGAGAAAAGTTTGGAGTGGACATTATTTATAGTTATTCTGTTCTTATTATTTTACTGGTCTGACCTATTTAAGATCCTCATTGGCTGAATGTGGAACCTGAGCTGAGTTTGACCGTTCTGGTCTGGTCTGGTCTGGTCCAACACTCATATCTGAGCCAGAACCAGATGAGCTGTTCCAAATACTTCCAAACAATCACATGTTACAATGACCCTCATCTGTATTCATGAATCTCTCTTATTTAGGAGGTTCCCATCATTAACTCAACATTTTATGTGAAAGAAGACTGAATATTTCTGGTAGATTTGCGGGTCTTGTCTTTAAAATATTTCGACTTAGTCACCATTGAGATTTGGATAAATATACTCAGATGTTAGTTGTGTTTTCCGAGGAAGAATGTTTTAAATAAAAATCATGGATTATCATGTAGTAAATTAGCATCAGTAATGGTGGATTAGCGAAGCTTGACTACTGTGCTACTATGCTACCATGTTTCTCGCTGCACCCACATAACTCTCCCATGAAATGAAGTAATTACAAGATGAAGGAGAAGGAGCTCCTCATTTTAAGGTATAAATGCGAATCGTAATTATACTGATGTAACCCTTTAATCACAGTCATGATCCTTCCTTCTAATTACTTGGATATGATAATTATGAGTAGTGTTCGAACTAATGCACTTCCCATACTGCGTACACTAGTCCAAAAACAGAAAAAAAAAAAAAAAAGCATTGGACCCGAAGGCCAATGCATCATAAATACACAGAATAATAAACAAGCTACTGTGGTGCTTTTTCTTAATTGGACTTTAAATCAAAAGGAGGGGGGTGGGGGTGGGGGTGGGGGTGGAATAAAAGGATTCAACAGCCGACAGTAAAAGTGGCAGGAAACTGTAAGGCTGGAGCCAGTGTGAATGATGAGTGGAACCTGAGAAGCAGACCACGCTTCACACTTATTTGACTCCAGAGTGTTGTGTTTCATGATAATATTCAACACCCTCAACGCCAGCACTTTTATATATCTTACTGTAAAAAAAAAAAAAAAAAAAAAAAAAACACCTCTGGCAGTCACTGATAGTCTTCTGCTTCTGTTGTGAAGCATCTCCGTCTGAATAAAGTGTGAGCGCTGAGTCCTGGCACACTGTAAAAAAAAAAAAAACAAACAGTAAAAAAACGGTATTATTCCGGCAGCTGGGGAGTCAAAATAAAAATAAAAAAAAAATACTGGAAAATAACAGAAAATAACCATTTCATAAAAATACGGTAATTTTCCATAATTAAAATACAGTTTTTTGCCCTAACTTTACATGAGATTTAGGTTTGTTTGTTTTTTTTACTTTCTGACTTTTTAATGTTTAATAAAGAATATTTTCATGTATTAAAACACTCAAATTACCTATAAATATATATATATAAATAATTTTCAATGAGACTCAGTTGTCCAATCCACTGATAAAAATTGTATTTGGACAGTTTATCAGTGCTTATACATGTTATACATTCACAAAAATACATTTATTCAACATTTTTGTTGTGAAACCTCCTGTCAGTAATTTTATCTTGTTTTATTTATTTATTTATTTTTACAGTACTAAATTTTAAATTAACAGTTTAATCTCATCAATAGAAAAGAAATATTTGTGAAATTATGATACATTTGCAAATGTATTTTAACTGAATTTTTCTGTGAAAAAAAAAAATCTTTTAAAAAAATTTAATTTTATGGTTATTCACAGTTACAGTTTTTTCATGTTATTTTCCATTACACATGTAAAATCACAGTCTGTTTTTGTCATTTCATTGATATTTTCCTGTATCTTAAAAATACAGAAAAAATCTGTCAAATAAACAGTGAAAATTCTGTTAAATTACAGATTTTTTTTACAGTGCACAGACACAGAGGAAGTGGGAGGAGCCTCTGACATCAGCGTAGACCGCTGCCATTGACTCGTATGCAAAAGGATCAATATCAGTCAAGCACCGGGAAGATGAATACAGAATGATGGCAAATTAAATACAAGGCCTTTTCAGCAGGGACCTGGTCAATAGACGAGCGTGTTCTCATTTAGGCAGAAGATTGGAACAAAGTGACTGGATTTCAGTTCCAGTCCAGTCCAGTCAAATCACTCCCATTCTTCAGGGTGCAGTTAGTTCTATTTTAATGGCTTTTTGCTCATTAACAGTCAGAAAATGTATTATTGAGCACTTTCAGGTGTTGTTAATTAACTGTTTCTGATAGCCTCACGTGGGGATTTCAGGCTTTCTTTCTTTTTTTTTAAACATGTATTTATTGAGATTTTTTCTTTTAACCAATACAAGTTACAAACAAACAAAAAGGCACATAGAGTATATATGTGAATAAAAAGACAAAAGACACACAAGAAAGAAACAACTAATAATATTATGGAAAAAACAACAAAAAAACAATCAAATAAATAAGAATATATATCAGTTTATATCATCCATCCAGCCATCAACAGGTATATTATTATTTCTAAGAAAATTGTAGAAAATGCTCCATATTTCCTAAAACGTGTCAAGTTTATTCTTTGTTGCGTAACTGAACCTCCTCAGACCCAGCTCTGGGTTTTCTGTCCACATTATGAACAAGAGTTTCACAACTTTATACAAAAAAAAAAAAAAAAAAAAAAAAACTGTCCACCACAAAGGACATTCCATGAAAATGTTCAAAACTGCATCTGAAAAAACTGTTGCATCATGATGTTTCCAATATAGGCACTTATTTAATAAAAAAAAAACAAAAAAAGCTGGTACTCCGCTGACATTTCCTGGGTCTGAGGAGGATATTTGTTGAGATTTTTTCTTTTAACCAATACAAGTTACAAACAAACAAAAAGGCATATAGAGTATATATGTGAATAAAAAGACAAAAGACACACACAAGAAAGAAACAACTAATAATATTATGGAAAAAACAACAAAAACAATCAAATAAATAAGAATATACATCAATTTATAATGTCCGTCCAGCCATCAACAGGTATATTATTATTTCCAAGAAAATTGTAGAAAATGCTCCATATTTCCTGAAACGTGTCGAGTCTATTATCGTTGCGTAACTTAAGATTAAAAATCATTCCCTTCACCCGTTGTGAAGCAGTACTGGGGGGTCAGATTTCCATCATGTAGCTTCCAAAAAACAAATATTTAGCAAGGATTTTACATTTGTGGAAATTATAAGATTCTCTACGGAAAAAAAAATAAATTAGGATTTAACCCTTTCATGGATTAATATGTGAAATTTAGTCAAGATATTTTTCTGCAGTGTTTTTATTCCTCTTTAGACGTAAAAAAAAAAAATGATAATAATAATAATAATAATAATAATAATAATAATAATAATAATAATAATAATAATGCGATCGATTTACCAAAAAAAAAATGTTACAAAAATGTCCACTCAGCTGGACACCATGTATTTAATTTTTGAAGCAAAGAAACATGTATTTAAAATCTAATATCAGAAAATGATATGGAAAACTATGCAGTAAAAACATTTTTAATGCTGCTAATCAGATGTTTTCTCACATTTGAACATACTCTAATACTAGTTATCATTCACTACATGGAGGTCATGTGCAAAAAAAAAAAAAAAAATGTTAAAAAATACCTGTCAGTTACAGTCTAATAACAATTAGCAATTAATTTCCACTCAAACATGTCAGTGCAGATCAGATTTATCTAGAACAGTAAAGTTACAGTAATGGTCTGAATGTCAGTGTATTATTATGGGATGGTGCATTAGTGTCCACTATGTTGGCTGATGTGGAACTGAAACAACCAAAGCCATGAATATACAAGAGAACAGCTGGAGAAGAACTGACCACTGGAGTGACCACTGGAGTGACCACTGGAGTGACCACTGTGCATGAAAGGGTTAAAGGACTGTCTTTGCCAGTGATTTTCCTAACTGGGTGGATCATTTCCAGGCCTCCTAAACCACCAGGGGCAGTGCAGACCCCACACACAGAGCTGGACTATAAAGCTAAAGTACGACCATAAATCCTGCAGAACCACCAAACCTGCAGTTCCTTGATTCTCCAAAAGTCAGCGCCCACAGACCCCACCGACGTCAGACCGTCCAACTCTACATCACAAACCTTCACCCTGGTCTGTGCAACGATTTCAGCGGTCATGACCAGCACACAGGGGAATACTGACCTCATTTATGTCATTATCTGAAGGGCTCAAATCCTGCAGAATTAACGCTGTGGGTACTCGCTGTGTGGACTGAGCGCCTGCAGAGTCCGACTGTCAGAGGTTCTGTTTAATGAAGACCATCTGTTTTAAGATTAAACAGTTGTATCCAGTAGTTTTAAAGATTTCCATTAGTTTTAAAGATTTCTTTAAATTAAGAGAGTCATTATAATTTCAGAGGTCTTTATATTTTTGAATGTATGAAAGTGAGGATACATGTGAAATCCAGATGTATTTTGGTTGTGGGTGTGAAATTATGGGATGGACGTGATGATGAATTGAAGTTGTTCACTTCTCTGACAAAGTTAAAAAAATGCCTTTAGTATAAAATCCTTCAGGAATATTAAGTGGAGATGGGATGTGTTTTTGTTGTTATTGATTCTTTGTTATAATGACGATGCTCCATGATGCACACATTTAATTGAATGTAAGTGGTGTGTCAGGTGTAAGGTTCGAATAGTTTTGGATTTTTCATTCTAGTTTAGTTTTATTTAGTTTTGACTTTTTTTTCTCTAATTCAATTAGTTTAAATTAGTCTTTTGAGCAGGTTTGCTAGTTAGCTTACCGACCGACAGGCCGTAAGATATTGTCGGCGTCTGCCGTCCATTACAAAACTTTCAATCGTCTTCTTCTCCAAAACTACAATTCCCATTGACTTCAAACTTGGTATACAGCTTCTTTATGATGATGTCAACAAAAGTTAGTGAAATTATTTGGATCTGGATCTGATTCTGGATTTGGTGCCACTTTGAAAAATGTCCCCATTATCAGAGACAGGAAGTGGATGGATGCAATAACTCAGTAAATCTAAATGATATCCAGTGTAAATGTCTCCAGTCCAGCCCTGATGGGGAGATGACCCAAACATAATGTCCACATGCTGATCAGGATCTTCTTCTGGATCTGGAACTGACGCAAAATTTAGCATGGGCTCTTATGGGGAAAACATTTCAATCGTCTTTTTCTCCTAAACTCCAGTTCTGATTGACTTCAGACTTGGTATACAGCTTCTGTATGATGATGTCAACACAAGGGATTGAAATTATTTCGATCCGGATCTGATTCTGGATTTGGTGCCACTTTAACAAATGTTCCCATTATAACAGATAGGAAGTGGATTGATCCAATAAATCAGTATCAATGATATCAAGTGTGAATTTGAATTTTTTACAGATCTGATTGGAATATGAGCAAAACATGGACTATTTCTGTAATAGAATAAATACACAGAACTGGGGGAGAAGAAATGGATCTGGATACATTTCCCAAAGCTTTGAATTTGGCCGCTAAGACACAGGGCCATTGGTCCGATTTTTTTATTAGTTTTCATTTTTTTTCTAAATGCTTAGTTGTAGTTTAGTTGTAGTTCAGTTGTAGTTCAGTGGTCTCTTTTCTCTTCTTCTCTGTCGTCGTATTCAAATCAATCCCAGACAGGACTCTGCTGCTTTAGTCTCCATGTTTCCAGGTAGAGTGGGGACTAGAAGACGACTGGAAACCACAAGTGTCGTACGGTGCCGCTAGCTAAAACAAAATAAATCGCTTTCCTGAAAAATGGACAAACTCGAGTATGGGGCTGATCTGTGACTACGGATGAGACTGGGGTCCATCACTATCAGCCTGAGACCAAGGAGCAGTCCAAACTATGGAACCATCCCATGTCACCAACCCCAAAGAAGGCAAAGGTCGTACACGTACTTGATGGCAGCCCCATACTCAAGATTGTCCATTTTTCAGGAGACACTTGATACAGAAAGTTCAGGGACCTGTCAAACAGGGAAAAAGATTACTATGACCAAGAAATGTAGTGGATAGGATTAAGATATGTGAAAGATTTCATGGACCAAATTTGGTCTTCATATCTTAATCCTTTCCATGTTCGGCTCAAAACTTTTCAGTCGCCTCTCGTATATACGTAGAGGCAACTGATCTGCTGACATCAGCACAGGCACAGACATGATGACATCAGCTGGATCGATGCCAAAATAAGCTACAATAGGTGCGAGGGGCGGGGCTGGTTGAGTCTGGAACCGCTTGTTTAAGTTGTTGTGTTGAACCTGCTGGTGTTGGCTTCAGTTTGTCAGCTGACGTCATGTGATCATTAGTGTCATTTACTGCAGGTACAAATATGGGTCCACTTTGACACTTATTTTATTCAATTTATAATGTATTAACATTTCATAATGACATGTAATGTCTGTAAGTATTTTTATTTGTCCTGCACTCATTTGGTAAACCTACATAAACCTACGACTAAGTTTAATACTTTTCAAAGTACTGAAGTCAGTCCTTTCAGTGGTCAACCCCACGACTCAAAAGCACAACGGACACTAACACAGTTCTGCAACAACACTCAGAAATAAACTTGTGCAGGGTTCTCAAACTCCTGTTCTTTCAGGTTCCACATTCAGCCCGATTTGATCTGCAGTGGACCCAACCAGTGAAATAAGAACAGAAGAACCGCGAAATAATGACAACTGACAACTGTCTGTGTTTTAGTGCAAAAAAAAAAACCATTAAATTATGAAAATACTTACTTTGATAAACTATCCAAACAAAAAAGATGTGAATCACCTAAAAAAATGAAATTTCTTAGGAAAATAAGTACATTTTTTACACTATTCTTCCTCCACTTCTCATTAGTCCATGTGCATTCTGGATCAGATCTCCAAAGACACTAAACACTGAGGAACAGGAAGAAAAGAGTTCAAACTGGACTGAATTGAATACAGACATTTCAGGTTGGGCACATTTGTTCAGGTTAGTCACATTTTATTGGTACAGGAGAGTTTGGAAATGGAAAGATTTTCAGAATTTAATGTGATTTTTTTTTTTTTTGCACTAAAACAAAGACAAACATTTGAAGTTGTCATTATTTACAGACATAATGTAATATTATTTTATATTTTTTTATAATCAAACCCAGTAGTAAATCTGCAGTCCTTCTTTAAAGTGGGTTCTTCTGCTGTTATTATTGGACTGTAGATCAGATTGGTCTGGTTGTGGAACCCACACTAAAATGAGTTCCACAGCCTGGACTGTGGAATTTATACACTATGGGCCGGATCTATCAAAGGTTTGCGTGTATTAAAACGTGTGCAAACTCATTGCACGCGCAAAAAAATGTACAAACTGATTTACTAACAGTGCGCAATAAGGGCTGCATCCTTCAAATGTGCAAAACAGCGCGTCTGCATCCAGTTAGTACGTTTGCTGTGATGAATATGCAATTTGGGGCGTTTACCCACAGTTGTGCGTGTGGTGGGAGGAGAAAATGTAAATATAATAATTTAGCACACGCAGAGTGATTTATCAAACCAGAAAGCAATTTTGCTGATTGAAACTGCGCCTATAAATAACACGTTCCAAACGGAGGTGCAAACGGTTTGGATGCGTAATTACGCACACATGGCTGCCGTCGTTGTTTCAAGAAGGAGACGCAGAAATAATGAAAGAAGACGCAGAGAACGCATTTTTCACCTTCGTGTGAACATCTTTGGTATGAATGAGGAAACACTAATTAAAAGATATCGCCTATGCAGCTTTGCCATCCTGGAGCTGTTGGACAAAATCAAAGCAGATTTGGAACCAGCCACAAGAAGGAGTCAGGCAATACCGGCAATGACAAAACTCCTGGCAAGTTTACATTTTTTTGCATCTGGATCTTTCCAGTGAATGGTGGCTATCACAGCTGGGATCTCCCAGTCCCGTTTGTCAGAAGTGCTTTCTGAGGCCCTAAATGCCATGTTGCGCCGGATGGCAAGGTTTATTAGGTTTCCTCACACTCAGAACTCCTTGAATGAGACCAAACAAGGCTTCTTTGCGGTAGCTGGATTCCCCAGAGTTATAGGAGCAATTGACTGCACCCATGTGCAGCTTGTGCCCCCCGCAGACACCAAGCATGTGTACAGAAATCGAAAACACACGCATTCATTGAATGTGCAGTGCGTTTGTGATGCCAAAGGCATCATAACCAACATTGTGGCCAAATATCCCGGGTCAGTACACGACTCCTATATTCTGAGAAACAGTGCTCTGTTTTCCAAGTTGAGAGATGGCGAGTTTGGAGATGGCTGGCTTGTAGGTGAGTCAAATTGTACATTCCTTTGTAAAATAATTACTTGCATTAAAAACAAGAACATGTCTCATATTGATTCATGTGTTTTTTAAGGTGATAGTGCATACCACCTACACCCCTTCCTCCTGACACCTGTTCTCAACCCGACCACTGCCGCAGAGAACAGGTACAACGAGGCCCATATACGCACACGGAATGTCGTGGAGCGCACCTTCGGAATCCTGAAGAGCAGGTTCCGTTGTCTGGACCGCACTGGAGGAGCACTGTTGTACAGGCCAGAAAAAGTGGCCCAGATTGTGGTGACCTGCTGCATGCTCCATAACATCGCCAAGCTACACGGACTGGAGCATGATGCCATGCCGGAAGACAACGTCGGCCTGTCCGTCCGTATGGAGCAACAACCGAATGCTGCGGGGACGCAGACACGCACCAGTCTCATTCAGAGTCACTTCTTGTGAGGTGTGTGGGGCATGTATTTATTTTTCTTTTGTCATTTAATGGTATGTAATGCAGACAAACACCTTGATTAAACATATGCTGTAGATGAGAATACGAGCGCAAGCCCGTTCCCTTTGGTTGGTGTGACCCAATGAAGAGCATTGCAAAGTTAAGCAAAACATTTGTTGAAAAAGTGATTTAAATCACTTTCTAAATTAACACAAATATATCATCAAACGAAATATTCAGTCTCCTAAACGTTAAATTATGTGAAGCCCCGCAGAATCAAAGACGCATGGCTTCAGTCACAAAACGTGGCAAAAATAAAAAACCTCTTCATGGTAAAGCTTATTTTACACACAAAATAAATATTTACAGCCAAATGTAAGACAACTTAAACGTGATCAGGATGAGTCTTCTTTTCCTTTGTCTTCAAAACGTCACCCGGTCATTTTCTTTTGCGCAGGTGGAATTTGCCAGCCGTGTACGTCTCTCCAGTCCCCGGCTGCCTTGCCGTTTCCGTAGGAGTTGGCCGGCCCGCGTCCATACCTGGAAGGAGAGCAGTCATTGCCTCTAGTCCTCTCGCCACAGAATTGACGGCCATCGTCAGGGCGGACAGTGCGCTGACCACTTGTCTGCTGTGTGTGGCAATGGCCTGAGTGTCGCGCCTGACCGCCCGTGCCAAGGATGACGCCACTCGCATCTCCCGTGCAATTGTCTGAAGGGCTGCAGACTGTTTCTTTTGTTCCCTTAGCAACTCCAAATCAATGTCCTCTGGGTCCTTTGGAGGCTCTGAAGGGGTGGCAGCTGCTTTGGTGGGATTTGGGGGGAGTGGCTGAACTTCTGATGAAGATTCTGCATATCAAACAAAGAGAAATATTTTTTGTTGGGGATTTAACTTAATAGACAGCAAAATGTTACCACAGGAGGTACATTCATTTGTTATTTGGTAAATTAAAATATTTTCAAAGGAAAAAGTGTGTTACTATTCGCCTACCTTGTTCTGCTGTTGGGTCCAGAGTGTCATACCCGGCAATTCCAGCGACTTGCTCCTCGCAGAACGTCCACTGCACCTGCTCCTCAATGCCGGTCAGAGGGATTTCATCCGCTGGGCCTCCACCCGTTTTATTTGCCAATGTTCTGTTGTGTGCCAATTTTTCTTTTGTTCTCCTTCTAATGTCTTGATATCTTCTTTTTACTTCATCCATTGTTCGCCTCGTTTTACCAACAGCATTTACTTTTTGGCAGATTTTCTCCCATACAGCGTTCCTTTGTGCAGTCGTCAGAGTTCTCTGCTTTAGCTCATCTAAGTGTTGGTTTGCTTCGTCAACCAACACCTCTAATTCCAGAGGGTCAAATTTAGCTTTACGCTTTCTTGTCTCTAAACTTGCCATGCTGCAAACCAACAAACAAACGCGCAAAATCCTCATTTAAATAGGGCGGTCTCTAACACTTTGCACCTGTTGACAATTGTGCAAGCAATCTTGATAAATCACCCGCAAACCGAGGTTCAGCCCCCCACGCAAAATTCTAATTTGCGCAAGCAAATTACTACACGCAAACTGGGATCTTAGTAAATCCAGCCCTTTGTAAATTCATCCCAGGGGTCGGATTGGAACCTTTGGGGGGACGCATTTGGGCCCCGGGACGCATGTTTGACACACGTGAACTTGTGTGTGCTTTATTTGGATATTTACCTGTGATAACACACTCGTCCCACAAAAGAACATGACAATGCATGTACTTACATGAACCATGTGATCACCGCAGCACCAACATCATAGTGTGTCACAACTCTCTCTCTCTATGGCTCTGGGCAGAGGTTCACCAAATGTCCTGACTTTTTTTTTTTTTTTTTTTTTTGGAGTTGTAGTGTTTTCATCCTGTTCATCCTGTTCATCCTGTTCATGCAGTGTTTAATTATACACCTATATTAGGGGTTAGGGGCCTCCTAACGAGACCTCCACCCTATAGAATACAGGTGTCAAACATGCGTCCCGGGGGCCAAATCCAGCCCGCCAAAGAGTCCAGTCCGGCCCTGGGGATGAATTTGTGAAATGCAAAAATTACACTAAGACACTAACAATCCTTTTAGTTCAGGTTCCACATTCAGACCAATTCAATCTCCAGTGGGTCAAACCAGTCAAATACTATCATAATAACATAGAAATAATGACAACTCCAAATTTTTCTCTTTGTAAATGTAAATATTTTCATGTATTTACACTAAAACCAAGTATAATTTCGCAAAAAATGTGAATAACCTGAACAAATATGAACAACCTGAAATGTCTTAAGAGAAGTCAGTACAATTTTAACAAGATTCTGCCTTTTATTAAATGTTTTGTGTATTTTTTATATTATAATGTACATGTGTAAATGATAAACTGAGGCAGAATATTGTTAAAATTACACTTATTTTTTCCGTTTGTTCATGTTACTCATTGTTTTAAAGGATAGTTTGTAGATGGAAACATTTTCATGATGTAAATGAACTTTTTTCACTCTTAAATGTAGAGAAAAGTTTGGAGTTGACATTATTTCTATATTTTTATGTTATTATTTTACTGGTCCGGCCCACTGCAGATTGAATGTGGAACTGAACTAAAGGCCAGCTTTACCATCACAAAGCCCGGTTGGATGGATTCAGCCCATGTGTCCATGAGTTTTATAAGGAGGGAAAGAACAAAAGAAATGACAGAAAGGAGGAACGCTGTACGTGACATGACAGATATTTCCTGAGGATACTCGAGAAAACCTGATGAGCCGTCTCGTCTCCTCCTGAGGGTTGTAACGTTGATAGAACTAAACTGAACAGATTGATCGTCTGCATTTATACCTTTAACACCACACACACATCCTCCTGGAAGCTGTACATGAACTGAGAACGTGAAGAAACAATGAACACATGTTTTTTTTGGCACACCTGAAAATGATTTTGCAGCTGATCAAATGAACCGTGCAGACTCGCTCAGGATGTGTTTGTCTGCCGTGTGGACTAATTATGGAAATTAAGATTTTAGTTCATCAGACATCCAGGGAGAGTTGGCAGGAGATGATGATATAAATGGAGAAATCACGTCTTTGAGCTTCAGCGATCTGCATTTGATTTGAAGAAGTACCAGTCATTTATTCAGCTCCCTGTTAACAACTTTCCAGAACAACCACATGTAGTAAAAACCTTTGCACTGGATTTGGATCTTATAAGTCTTGTCTGTAGCATTAATTGTTGGAAAATAACAGAAAATGTTTTCAAAAGAAATTAAAACTTTTTTTGTTTACACAGCAGGCATGTAATGGAATGAGTATCGCTAATATTGAAAGATGTCTTATGATTTGGATCAGACAGCTGTTGGCTGGTGAAGGAGTACGAATGTATAGCACTTATTTTGTCTGTTCATTTATTTTAATTCCATTGGGCTGTTGTATATGTCCTGTTTGTGTGTGTGTGTGTGTGTGTGCGTGTGTGTGTGTGTGTGTGTGTGTGTGTGTGTGTGTGTGAATGGTGTAAGATTAATGTAAAATAATTAAAATTGTAATGTAATGAAGAGGAGACCCCAGGAAGAATACCAACTGAATCATCAGTTGGTAATGGGGGTCTTAATAAATGAAATGAAATGAAATGAAAAAATTAATTGTAGATTAGTGTCAGTTTCCCATGTTTCCCTGAGAATTCAGATCGTAGGAAATGGAATTATGACACAACAGTGCAGTATACACTGGGACATCTCATTACGTTTTTTTTTTTTTTTTTTTAACCTTTGTTTAACCAGGAAAACCCTTGAGATTAAACTTTCTTTTTCGAGGGAGACCCGGCCAAGACAGCACACCATTACAAAGTTACAAAAATTCTAAACTAAAACAAGTTAAAAACAGACAAAAAACAACAGGCACATTCAATAAAATCCAGTTTAGGAAAAGCAGTTAAAATAATCTGTTCTGCAGTTTTTATTTTTCCATTATTCTTACCCAAGTTCCAACATCATTTATGTCCAGGTATCCTGCTTACATGATAATGTTGTTATTAACTGTCCTATTTCTGAGGTTTTGTGTAGGTGTGTTTGCATGATAACGTAGTAATGATTTATTATTTTTTTTAAACTTAATTTTTATTTGGTTTTGCTCATACAAATACACAGACATTTTACACACATTAACATATGTAATCAAACATCCCCATACGGCAAACATGAAAAAAAAACGTATATCTTCAGTAGATATTGATTGCAATTAATCACAAATGAGACATGAATGACAAAAAAACAAACAAACAAACAAAAAAAAAAAACACACGTATACAACCACTTGTGGATGCTTATTGCATTAAAAGCTTAGTCATGGGACTCCATCTCTTTGTAAATATTTCTCCCTGAATTCTAAATCCATCTGTAATCTGCTCCATCTGACAGATCTCCTTCACTTTCTCAATCCAGATGTTCTACGTTGGAGGTTCAGGTTTCAACCACTTGATAGTGATGCATTTAATGGCTGCCGTTTGTAAAATTTGCAAGAGGTATTTTCGGTTCTTTCCCTCTAAACTTTCTGGGATTACACCTAAAATAGTAAACTTTAAATCTGTAGAAAATGTTTGGTTGAAAACTGTGTTCACAGCCACAGAGCTATCATCCCAGAAAGGTCTGATCTGAGGACAGGTCCAGAACATGTGGGTCTGATCTGAGGACAGGTCCAGAATATGTGGGTCTGGTCTGAGGACAGGTCCAGAACATGTGGGTCTGGTCTGAGGACAGGTCCAGAACATGTGGGTCTGATCTGAGGACAGGTCCAGAACATGTGGGTCTGGTCTGAGGACAGGTCCAGAACATGTGGGTCTGGTCTGAGGACGGGTCCAGAACATGTGGGTCTGGTCTGAGGACAGGTCCAGAACATGTGGGTCTGGTCTGAGGACAGGTCCAGAATATGTGGGTCCGGTCTGAGGACAGGTCCAGAATATGTGGGTCTGATCTGAGGACAGGTCCAGAACATGTGGGTCTGATCTGAGGACAGGTCCAGAACATGTGGGTCTGATCTGAGGACAGGTCCAGAACATGTGGGTCTGGTCTGAGGACAGGTCCAGAACATGTGGGTCTGGTCTGAGGACAGGTCCAGAACATGTGGGTCTGATCTGAGGACAGGTCCAGAATATGTGGGTCTGGTCTGAGGACAGGTCCAGAATATGTGGGTCTGGTCTGAGGACAGGTCCAGAACATGTGGGTCTGATCTGAGGACAGGTCCAGAACATGTGGGTCTGATCTGAGGACAGGTCCAGAACATGTGGGTCTGATCTGAGGACCGGTCCAGAACATGTGGGTCTGATCTGAGGACAGGTCCAGAATATGTGGGTCTGGTCTGAGGACAGGTCCAGAACATGTGGGTCCGGTCTGAGGACAGGTCCAGAACATGTGGGTCTGATCTGAGGACAGGTCCAGAACATGTGGGTCTGGTCTGAGGACAGGTCCAGAATATGTGGGTCTGATCTGAGGACAGGTCCAGAATATGTGGGTCTGATCTGAGGACAGGTCCAGAATATGTGGGTCTGGTCTGAGGACAGGTCCAGAACATGTGGGTCTGATCTGAGGACAGGTCCAGAATATGTGGGTCTGATCTGAGGACAGGTCCAGAATATGTGGGTCTGGTCTGAGGACAGGTCCAGAATATGTGGGTCTGATCTGAGGACAGGTCCAGAATATGTGGGTCTGGTCTGAGGACAGGTCCAGAACATGTGGGTCTGATCTGAGGACAGGTCCAGAACATGTGGGTCTGGTCTGAGGACAGGTCCAGAACATGTGGGTCCGATCTGAGGACAGGTCCAGAACATGTGGGTCTGGTTCCCTAAGTGAACCCCACAGTTTCACCAACACATGTTCGGGTTCATTTTTGAAATTAACTCCGGTGTCCTGAAAAATCTTGTGACAACTTTCCATCTGAAGTCTCTCCATGAACTAGAACTGGTGTCCATCTGGGCTTCAGAGCACAGATCTGCACACACCTCATCTGGGATGTGTGGGTTCATGTCCAACTTCCATCTACATTTTATGTTAGAAGTGTTATTAACTGTAAAATTTGAGAGTTCTCGGTAAAACCTGCTAATTGCTTTTGGAAGTCTGTTCCTTTGTTGAATTTTTACCAATAGTTCTTCAACTGGTGATGGATTCAGGACTGTCTTCCACTCTTTGTGTCATAACTCTTTCTGATGCTGACTCCATTTCCTTGCACATTCCTACATATTTTTGTGGCTGGGTTTATGTCCGTCCTCTGTGCAGTTGCATACTTGGGATCTTTATCACAAAGCAGCTTCAACACATGTGAGTGGACAAAGACACACATTTCTAATCCTGCCAACAGTCAGACGTCACAGCTGACACCAGGTGACCCAACGCAAACATGATCAAGGTGAGATCAGTTGTCTCAAAGACGGACGAACTACAATATTAAACACACAAGAGAACGTAACATAAGCTAAAAGTGGAAGAAAAGAGACGTCAGATTGTCTACTGTGTGAATGTGTGAGTTAATATCGTCATATTTGTCGTATTATTAAACCAAAATTATGCTCCATGTGACTGTGATTGAAATAAGTTTTTTTTAGCGTTTTCAGTTCAGTCATAGAAACAGGATGTAAAGACTCCCTGCCCAATAGTATATTATAAGTCATTAAGTTTAACTTTTTCATCCAATACATGAAACAACATAATCCACCGACATCTAACACTTTGTTTTTGTAGATCACTTACATTAAGTGTTCTTCTTCAACCTCTAGTCTAACTTTGTACAGACTTAAAGGTGCCACAGGAAATGCAATTGTATTTACAGGATGTAAGTTCCATTAAGCATGGAAATAAATTCTGTCCACTGAAATGTCAGGTTAAAGAAGGGGTGTGTTGCTGCATTTTTAACATTCTCCTCACATACCCTCACATCATCTTATTGTTCTTCCTGTCTAAGGCTGTAAGAAAATATCAGTTCTGCAATATACCCCAATATTTCATTTCACAATACTGTATCAATATTAAAAAGTACTGCATCGATATTTTTAGGTATTTATTGAAATGCAGATATGGCAGAGGTTCATTTTTGTTTTCTTGTTTTTGCTTATATTTTATTTATTATTATTTAACACTTTTTTATTAAATAATGTTAGTTCTTTTGTTGGTTTCGCACAAAAATGCACATATTGTAGAGGTTGATTTTTGTTTTTGTTTTTTTGTTTATATTTTATTTATTACGCTGTAAAAAAAACAAAACAAAACAAAACAAAAAAAAAACGTTAAAAAAAATGGTATTATTCTGGCAGCGGGGGTGCTGAAAAAATATTGGAAAATAATGGAATATAACCATCTCGGGCGACAGGGTGGTGCAGTGGTTAGCACTCATGCAAGAAGGTCCTGGGTTCGATTCCAACACCAGTCAACGGGGGGTGGGACCTTTCTGTGTGGAGTTTGCATGTTCTCCCCGTGTCTGTGTGGGTTCTCTCCGGGTACTCCAGCTTCCTCCCACCATCCAAAAACATGCACTAATAGGTTAACTGGTTAATCTAAATTGCCCATAGGTGTGAATGTGAGAGTGACTGTTTGTCTGTATATGTTCAGCCCTGAGATGAACTGGCAACTTGTCCAGGGTGAACCCCGCCTTCGCCCCTATGTAGCTGGGATAGGCTCCAAGAGACCCCCGTGACCCTAGTGAGGATAAAACGGGTTCAGAAAATGAATGAATGAATGAATATAACCATCTCATAAAAATACCGTAATTTTCCATAATTAAAATACAGTTTTTTGCCCTAACTTTACATGAGATTTTGCATTTTTCTTTTTTGTTGTTGTTGTTGTTGACTTTTTAATGTTTAATAAAGAATATTTACATGTATTAAAATAATCCAATTACCCATATATATATATATATATATATATATATATATATATATATACATACATACATACATACATACATACATAGATAGATAGATATAGATATATATAAATAATTTTCAGTGAGACTCAGTTGTCCAATCCACTGATAAAAACTGTACTTGGACAGTTTATCAGTGCTTATACATGTTCTACATTCACAAAAATACATTTATTCAACATTTTTGTTGTGAAACTTCCTGTAATTACACAAGATATTTGTCAATTAACAAACAAGTCTGGTTCAACTGACAGAACAAATACTTCTGTTACCGTTAATTGTCAGTAAATTTATCTTGTTTTATTTTTATTTTTTTTTACAGTATTAAACTTTAAATTAACAGTTTAATCTCATAAATAGGAAAGGAATATTTGTGAAATGATGATACATTTGTAAATGTATTTTAACTGTATTTTTCTGTGAAAAAAGAAAAAGTTCTTTTAATAAATGGAAGTTTCATGGTTATTCACAGTTATAGTTTTTTCATGTTATTTTCCATTTGACATGTAAAATCACAGTCTGTTTTTGTCATTTCATTGATATTTTCCTGTATCTGAAAAATACAAGAAAAATCGGTCAAATAAACAGTGAAAATTCTGTTAAATTACAGATTATTTTTTTACAGTGTATTATTTAACATTTATTAAACAAGAAAAGCACTCGGAGAGTGCAGACCTCCACCAAGGCCGATCAGTGGGCCCCCCAGTGGACCCCCCCCCCACCACCACCACCACCAAAATTTAATCATTTCTTCCTTGTGCCAGTATCAACATTTCCTGAAAATTTCATGAAAATCCATCCATAACTTTTTAAGTTATCTTGCAAACAAACACAAACATGGACGCACACAAACACACAAAGCAAAGTGACCACAATACCTCCTGGCAGAGGTAGTAATGTTGGTTCCTTTGTTGAGATTGAATTCAAATCCTGTTCTGATGTTAGTTGTGAACTAATAGAATCTGAACATTTGAACAAGATCTGAAACTGGAATGTCTGTAAAACACAATTTCAGTTTGAACACAGTTGGAACATTTGCTGATAGAACATTAGATCCTGTTGGGATCAAATACAAATGTGTTTAGTATTTGTGCAGATTTATGATGGAATTCAATTCTTCAAGGAAATAATCATTAAAAAAAACAAACAAAAAATTGCCTTTTTTAACAGTATCATGATATATTGTGAAATATCATATTGTGATCCTAGTATTGTGATTTGTATCATATCGACAGATTCTTACCAATACACAGCCCTACTCTTATCATCACAATTTTTTTTTTTTTAATTTGTAAAACCTGAGTGATATTCTAATAATCACTAATCCATTAATCCACGCAGCGACCAGTTTGGGTCAGGGTTAGGCCACTTTTCAGTTTATATTTTGCACACAAAATTTTCTCTAAAAAATTTTTTAAATACTAGTGGCATTGTACCTGTGGTGCCATTGTACAATAGTGCCCTCCCATGGTGCAACAGTGGCATTGCACCCGTACGCCCTCCCATGCTGTAACACACGTCGGACAAACGCCAGACAAAGACACACAGAGCGTCCATTACAGTGGGATATTACAGTTAAATATTTGTTTCTTTACAAAGTTTTGAAAATATGAACAGACACCTTTAGCACAGGAACAAATTTTGCCTTTTTTTTTTTTGTTCAGTCAAAAATGCTGAAGTGAGAGCTGGGGGTACTTGGCTAAAAAAGTATATTTCAGGGGGTACTCCACTGTAAAAAGTTTGAGAACCACTGGACTAGAAGACAAGCACTGAAGAACTTGGAAGTGAATGGACCTGAGTCCTGTAAACCCTGATATCATGACTCATACATATACACACCACTTTTAATCTGACCTGTACGCATTATAAACGTTCCATGTGTTCGTTTGTGCCGTTACTAGCCCCCTGTCCAACCTGAATGGATACATCAGAGGGTCTGCAGGTGACGTCAGCGGTAGCGGAAGTCACAGCGGCTCCGCCCACTGAGTGTCAGACAGAGGCAGATGAGTGACAGCGTTGGCTTCAATCCTGTCTAAACTGAAGAACAATACTGAATCCAAAATGGGGCAGAGCTGTTGTGTTTGATTGTATTTTCAGGTTCTTAAAGCGGTGGGAGCTATCGTTTACAGACCCCCAAAGACAAAGAAAACAGGAGATGGATCCACAAACCCAGGAAACCAAACCTAGATCTGTGGATCCTGTTTGGGGTCAGCTAACATTCACTGATGCTGTTATTATTATATTATATTATATTATATTATATTATATTATATTATATTATATTATATTATATTATTTTTAATATGCTAATATGCTGTATTTTTGGCTCCAATCAGACCTGAAATGACCTATTGTTTTGGCTAACGGTCCTTCTTAGTGCAGCTCTTGGTTTCATGATCAGATCTTTCCTGGTTTTTGTCTTCATTTTGTGATTGTGAACCTTGTGCTCCTACATGATTAGTAAACTAACTGAAACTGAGGCCAACCTAGTTTTACAAATATGGAGGAACTGGAGAATAAAGCTACGACGGAGTATTAGGACCACAGAAGAAAAGAAAAACACTGGGCACTACCAGAAGAAAGTCAGAAAATATCGATATAAAACCTGTAATTTTATGAGAATAAAGTCGAATACAAAAATAATCATAATGTTATGAGAACAAAGTCGTAGTTAGAAAAAAACTCAAAATTTAACATAAATGTCATTGGTTTATGAGATTAAAGTCGTCATATTCCGACAATAAAGCCATAATATTATTAGAATAATGTGTTAATTTAAAAACAGGTGGGAACAATATCATAATTTACAAGAATAAAGTCGTCCCCTGCTGGTCCACAGTAGTTGAAGCTCTCCCAGATAGCAAAGACATACTGGGACGGATCTGGAACAGAATCGCTGACCGACTCGGCCTGAAACTGCTTGACAGATCTGTCCCGGTGTCCAAACGCACATCGGGCCAAAACAGATACTGCTCCGTGAAATGGATCTGCTACAAAAACGGTCCAGCTCTGGCCCAGCTCCATATAAAGGACTGGATCTGAACTAGACTCAGTAAATCTGCTCAGTCCCAGTAGATCATGCATAGATTCACTGGGGTCAGTCCACGCTGGACTGGAAATGACCTCTGGATCAGCTGGTTCTGGGCCCTAGTTTTGGAGCCTTTGGATCAGCTGGTTCTGGGCCCTAGTTTTAGACCCTTTGGATCAGCTGGTTCTGGGCCCTAGTTTTGGAGCCTTTGGATCAGCTGGTTCTGGGCCCTAGTTTTGGAGCCTTTGGATCAGCTGGTTCTGGGCCCTAGTTTTAGACCCTTTGGATCAGCTGGTTCTGGGCCCTAGTTTTGGAGCCTTTGGATCAGCTGGTTCTGGGCCCTAGTTTTGGAGCCTTTGGATCAGCTGGTTCTGGGCCCTAGTTTTAGACCCTTTGGATCAGCTGGTTCTGGGCCCTAGTTTTGGAGCTTTTGGATCAGCTGGTTCTGGGCCCTAGTTTTGGAGCCTTTGGATCAGCTGGTTCTGGTCCTAGTTTTAGACCCTTTGGATCAGCTGGTTCTGGGTCCTAGTTTTGGAGCCTTTGGATCAGCTGGTTCTGGTCCTAGTTTTGGACCCTGGTTGTCAGTCCTGATGAAACCATGTATATTTGTTTCAGGTCCAAATAGCGCTGATCCCCTCCCCCCTGGATCAGGTCTGGATCCTCCATTTGTGTCCACATGTCAGTGTTCATGGACCACTTGTTCTTTGGTAGCTGGTCCAGATCCATGTCCAGTCCAACTGTCCTTCATTTAACTTCAGATTTCCCATGTTCCTTTGCTCTGGCTGTGTTTACTGCTATACTCCGTCATGTTGAACAGGTTTAGTCCATGGGCCAGGCCGGGTAGTGGTCCCACCAAAGGGGGCAAAACCTTTGTGGTGACATTTTGTTAGTAGTTCATATCTGTGTATGAAACCATGATAGCCTTTCCAAATGAGGTGCTTAGTCATGATTATATGATACCTCTTTATTTCCAAAAAATGTATCATTATGCTTAATGGCGTACGGTGGTATTTCTGAATTCTTCCACCTTTTCCTGTAAAAATGCAGTGGAATTGGTCTAAGATAAGGTTGTGACATTACATTATGCTTCTACTTTTCAGATTTTATAGGAAGATGTTACAATTGATAGTTTCTTTCAGAAAATAGTCTACGTGTTTTCATTCCATTCGAGCACCGCAAGTAAATATCAATGTTTATTTAAGACTCAGTCAAGACAGAGTTAAGACTGAAATAAGTGAAGTGATGATAAATTCTGGAAGAGCTGGAGGAGGTGTCTGGGGAGAGGGAAGTCTGGGCATCCCTGCTTAGACTGTTGCCCCCGCGACCCGGCCCTGGATAAGCGGTGGATAATGGATGGATGGATGGATGGATGGATGATAAATTCTCTTTTCATATGAAATGAAAATGAAAGTTCTGGAGTTCTGGAGTGATCCCACCAAAGACAGCAGTTTAATAATGACACAACTACGGAGCAGAAAACCAATGGACCATTTCATTTCAGACATAAGAGCACATGTTCTAGAGCCAATCCTGATGCAAACAAACCAGAAAAGAACACATCAGGTATTCTGGTGTGTGTGCAGGTCTGGATGTTAGGGCCCAACTGAAAATGGACTCAGGGATGAGTGGCACAGCGCCCACGCAGGCACGCCTTCAATGCCTGATACGACTTTTGTCTCAGTTCCCACATAAAATTTTCTCTCCATTTAACCTTTCTGAAGTGATTTATCACCATTTATCAGGATTTTATCCTCTGTGATTTTTCTGTGAAAATCAGGTATTTTCCAGTATTTGAAGACCCTGATGCTAAAAGTACTGATATCACAAAAAAAAGTCTGTTAAAAATATTTGTTGGGTGGACTTAGCTAAACAAATACATCATGTTTATATGCTCAACTGGAATTGTCCAAAAATGTGACTTTGGTACTTTTAGCAACAGAGTCTTCATTTATTTTGATTTGATTTAGTGTTTTATTCCGAACATGCAATGAAATTGAACATATATGCAACAAGCAAAACATAAATAATACAAATATCAACAATTATAACAATCTTAGACAGAAGAACAGAACAATAGTTTCATTTCCATGCCTAAAAAGGGGTGGGAAGAAGTGCAACTTATTTAACCCCACCCCCTCTCCAGAAAATGTTATTAATAATAAATATTTATCTCCCTATTTTATGAATCATGTACTTTATTCATCATGGAACTTGAGAAATAGTGACTTTTTCAGTTAAATTTCTCATGAACTGAACATAAACCCAGTGTGTCCATCCACTGTCACTGATCCAGCTGCATGGGTTTGACTGGAGAATCAATGTTGTAGAAGATGACGGTGTTTCCATGGTAACTACAGAGCCTCTGAACATCCAAATATGGTCATATCTGATGACCATGAAAAGATGAAGAACTGTATTTGACACCAATTATTGACATGTATTGATAGAATGAATGGATCAGTCAGTATTAAACAGTTTAGATCAGCTGATGCTTTTGGTCACATGTGTATATTTGGGTCTTTATGGGTTAATTATGCTCATAATGAAACTGATCAACTATTATATACATTTGACATTTTCTCCTATCCTTAAGGACTTTCTCTCACATTCCCTTTACCTCCTTATTTCACTGAACCTTAATTAAACTTTACTTAGAGGACAGACTATTCATCAACCAGACTGCTGTATGTGTACTGCTGCAGTCTGCACTTATCTACTGTCTAAACTGTTTATTTGGGTTTAGATGGAACTCACATCTGTGATAAGAACAAAGAACTGGCCATGAATGTGGTGAATCTGTGTTGGTATTAACATTCCATCCATTCAAATGACCTTTTATGACCTCTGCTTCTGTCCCTTACAGTGGGTTTATTCAATGGCTGATAGCTGGGACTAAGCTACTGCTGTGGAATGGCTATCAGAGAAGAATATTATCTATAGATAAAGGCCATTTCAAAATGCATCACCAGAACTCGCCCCCTGGGTGGTACCAATATCCCAAATATCTGGTCTTGGCCCATGGACTAGATGGTTTAAGACACTCAGTCTGACTTAGAGGGGCGTGGCCTGGGGGGGAAGTGACGTATGTGCAGACCCTCTATACCGCGTACTGAGGGTTAGGGTTATGTGAACAGGAGATCTTGGCGTAAATTCACACTCCATCAAATGGCGTTGAATAACATCCGAAAGGTTGATAATATGCATGTATAGCACACCAAATGCCTTAAGAACTGGTGTGACATACGACGCCATTTCCTGAGACCAGTCTCTGTAAACAGACATCAGCTAATATCATGGATGAAGACAAGGGAGCCAGATGTTAGAGGTATTATAAGGTTGTTATGACCCAAAGGTTGCAACATATTTAACAGAGGACACAGGAGGCGAAAGGATTCAGTTTACAAAGTTCTTTATTTTTTTACTTAAAGGTAAGTATAGACTTCCTGTTGTTAACCCCTTCCTGTGCCCTAAACAAAAACAAAAAAACAAAGTTTCAAGAGCAAAACAAGGACCAAGGTGAGTCAGCAAACTTAACAAAAGGACGGTATGTGGCTCAGACCAACCCCGTACAGGACCGTCAGACCTGGCACAGACCACTACCCCTACCATAATAAACACAACCCGCAACTAAAACCTGTCAAAAGAAAAACCGAAAACAGGACATCCAGACTCACCTGGTAAAACAAAAAACAACTGCTAACAAAAAGCTACGGCACAGCCCACATGCCGCTGCAGAACGGCGGTGCAAACCACTTGGTGCGCGCTAGTGATGTGACATTCACAAACGAATCGAATCTTTTGAACGGCTCTTTGAAATGAACAATTGGAACCGAGTCTTTGTAAAGAGCTGTTCTTTTTTTTTTTCTTTTTCTTTTTTTTTTTTTATTAATAACAGTGATTAATCACTGTTGTGTTTTGTGCAATTATTTCCGTATGTTTACACACATTTATTGTTCTTGTTCTGAGGGAAAATGCACTACAGTTGTTCAGGTATTTAAGTAATTGCAATGGTAAATGGCTTTTGTGTTTTGTGCATTTTTTCTGTATGTTTACACACATACTGTTCTAGTTCTGAGAACTGCACTATAGTTCAGGTATTGAAGTAATTACAGTGATTAATCACTGTTGTGTTTTGCGCAATTTTTTCCATATGTTTACACACATTTATTGTTCTTGTTTTGAGGAGAGTAAAATGTTATTTCATAAGAAAATGTTTTATTTTCTTCATTTTTAGCCTACAGACTAGTCCACAGAATGTACTGTGATGTTTTTGGTCCAGTTCTGGCATTTGCTTAATGTCACCTCTCATGTCATGGATTTAACCCACACATTTTACTTATAATAATAATAATAATAATAATAATAATAATAATAATAATAATAATAATAATAATACATCAGTTTTATATGGCGCTTTTCTTAGTACTCAAAGACGCTTTACAATAAACAGCCAAGGAACAAACATACATGAAACGGGTAGACAGATACAGAGTTAATACTAAATGGTAATCAAAGAACAAATTTTAACTATTTTACATTTTAACAATTTTAGCAAATTTTAACAAACTATTCTTTTTTACGGTAAGATAATATTTACTGTGGCGCCAATTAAACACCTTTAAAATGTAATGTCAATCATCACATGTAGCCTATTTAGTCATTCAAACACTGGTGTTTCAAAAGAATGCCAAAAACATAACAGAGCCAGTCTGTTGAACGACTCTTTCAGTGAACGACTCCTGATTGAACGACTCCCTTCAAAGAGCCAACAGTCCCATCACTAGTGCGTGCGTCCGGGTGTGCGTGTTCTGGAGTAGCATCGCAGGTGGAGCAGGAGGCGAAGCAGAGAGAGGGAGAGAGCCCAGCGCCCGTCCAATTTATAGGCTCTGCACCGGCAGGAAAACTAATCAGCTACGTATAAAAACCACACTAAGGGTACGTTTACACAGCAACACTCCGCAAAGATTTCTCCTTTGCGTTATAAAATCATTCCGCGTTAAGACGAAGCCGCTATGATAACGATCTGCGTTAACATGAGTCCGCGAGGACGGCTGAATACGCTGTAGTGGCCATGCCAGACCAGTAGCTGGCGATGTAGAGCTGTAGTGAAACAGTGGCGGTAAAACATGCGCCTGCGCACAAACGATTTCTGGTTTAGACAGCCTTTAAATGAGGAGAAGAAGAAGAAGAGGCGGACAACACTATTTACAAACAACAATGGCGAGTGGTCGTACAAAGACGCAGGACTTCTTTGTCTGGACAGACGAGCTGAGCACAGTTAGTAGCACGTATGTTGTTCTGACACCGGACATTGTTGTTGTGGTTGTTCCTTCTTTTTCTGCAGCTTTATTGTGTCATAGAGGCTGGCAAACCAACTTGGAGGCGCATTACCGCCACCAACTGGCCTGGAGTGGGTTAACTGGCGGTTCTTGGCTGCGCGTGCATGCGGTGATGTCATATTTTACCCCGGAACGCTCCGATTCGCGTTAACACGGAGCTGAAATGCGGAGCGTATCGATAACATTCCACCCTGGACCCTGGTATCAAAAGTTTCCGGATTCAGGCACTCTAGGCACCGTTTCCATGTTAACAGAAGGCTAATCCGCCATGAAATCTTCCCGAAGTCGACCGAATCCTACGCCGTGTAAACGGCCCCTAAATATGTAGTATTACACAAAAATGTTATCAAGGCAAAAATAACAGAGAGGGCAATAATCACCCAAAAGAATAAAGTAAGAAGTATAACACAAAAAAAACACAAAAAACACAAAAGACAAAGGGGGAGGGGAGATGCATCAGAACAGAACAAAGGTAGTTAGCAAACATGAGCTAACGAGTAGCTCCTAGCACAAAAAGAGGCCAGCACAAACTTATGAACACACAAGCATGTGCAGAACTTTCATACTGAACCATCAGACTAGTTAGACACTTCAGAAATCCTTTGTCTACAGCAGGGCTGTCTATCTCATTCAGTTCAGGGGCCATATCCTCCCAGTCTGATCTGTAGTGGGCCGGACCAGGAAAACAATAACAGAATAATATATAAATAATGCCAACTCCAAACATTTCAATGTGTTTCATAGTAAAAAAAAAAAAAAAAAAGTAAAATGACATTATGGAAATGTTTACATCTATAAACTGTCCTTTTAAAAATGTGAATAACATGAACAACCATGAAAAAACTGAAATATTATTAAGGAAAAAAAGTGCAATTTTAACACTATTCTGCCTCTGCTTATCATTTGTAAATGTGCATTAAAACTTACAGATCACAATGGATCTGCAAATATACAAAATATTTTAGTAAATGGTAGAATATTGTTAAAATTCCCCTTAGACATGTCTAGTTTTTCATATTTTTTGTGAGAGGCTAGTTTGTAAATGTACACTTTTTCATGGAATTTCACTTTTTTAACACCAAAACAAAAAGGAAATATTTGGAATTGTCATTATTTGTAGGTTTTTCTGGTAGTATTTTACTGATCTGACCCACTTGAGACTAAAGTAGGGCTTTATTTGGCCCCTAGAGTAAAACCATTAACTGTTACTATCTCGAGTGTAATTTTTGTATTTCACAAATTCATCCTACAGGGCCGGACTGGACCCTTTGGTGGGCCGGTTTTGGCCCCCAGGCCACATGTTTGACACCTGTGGTCTACAGGATAAACAGATGAGGGCTGAGCACTGAACCTTGGGGGACTCCACATGTAACTTTCAACAAAACTGACATCTTTGGTTCAGATAATTTCTTAGTCATAACTATACCATCCATCTAATACCTCCAATATCTCTCTGGTTTCTTCATTACTAAGCTATGATCAATAGTATTGATCGTTTTCTTCCAGTCCATAAACACTCCCACGGTACATTCTGTGGTTATGTCTGTGGTCATGTCTTCTACCAGTTCCATCACTGCCATTGAGGTGGACCTATTTCCTCTAAATCCATACTGATGGTCACTCAATACATAGTATTTTTCAATGAAAGCTGTCAAACCTTTGTACAAATAGTCTCCAACATGATCTATTCTCATCCCTGTCACTGGGGAAAAAAGAAAAGCATGGTTCCTGATCAATTCCCTGTCGTGTCATGTTTGTAGACCATTTGTTTTTGTCATTTTCACTTCACCAACACATCTCCTGCACATGCCTGCTGATGATGTGATAAAGAAAGTAAAAGAAAAACATTTGACTTTTAATAGGATTACCCTTTAAACACCTAATAGGACACCAGGGAGCTGGGTAAGGGGGAGTCTTCCATGAAATGGGTGCATTTTAAAAGGTCAACATCCACGTCCACGTCACCCTCCATAGCTGTGTTCTATGTAGATCACAGGTGTCAAACATGCCGCCCGGGGGCCAAATCCGGCCCGCCAAAGGGTCCAGTCCGGCCCTGGGATGAATTTGTGAAATGCAAAAATTACACTAAAATATTATCAATCCTTTTAGTTTTGGTTCCACATTCAGACCAATTCAATCACCAGTCAAATACTGTCATAATAACATAGAAATAATGACAACTTCAAATGTTTCGCTTTGGAAATGTAAATATTTTCATGTATTTACACTAAAACAAAGTATAATTTTGCAAAAAAAATGCGAATAACCTGAAATGTCTTAAGAGAAGTAAGTACAATTATAACAATATTCCGCCTGTTATTAACCCTTTCGTGCATGAATTATGAGAGCCTTAATCAAGATTCTTTTTTTTTTCCTGAGTGTTTTTCTTCCCCTAGGCATTAAAAAAAAACCAATGTGATTAAAAAATTTTTGTGAACCTATTTTTTTTTGGAGCTGCAAAAATGTCCACTCAGCTGGACACCATGCATTTAATTTTTGAAGTAAAGAAACATATTTACTGATATACTGTGTGAAAACTATAACATAATAATAATAATAATAATAATAATAATAATAATAAGAAGAAGAAGAAGAAGAAGAAGAAGAAGAATGCAGCTAATCTGATTTTTCCCTCACATTTTAACAGATAATATGGAAAAAAAAAAACTTTTTGTATAAAAAAAAAAAAAAGTTAATTATAGTCTAATAATAATAATAAAAAGCAACTGATTTCCACTCAGACATGTTAGTGCAGATCAGGTTTATTAAGAACAGCAAAGTTACAGTAATGGTATGAACTACAGTGTATGGGATGGTGCATAAGTGTCCACTGTGTTGGCTGATATGGAACTAAAACAAAAAAAACCATGACTATACAACAGAACAGCTGCAGAAGAACTGTCCACTGGAGTGACCACTGGAGTGACCACTGTGCATGAAAGGGTTAAATGTTTTGTGTGTTTGTAGATCCACTGTGATCTGTCAGTTCTAATGTACATGTGTAAATGATAAACTGAGGCAGAATATTGTTAAAATTACACTGATTTTTTCAGTTTGTTCATGTTATTCACACTGTTTGGAAGGATAGTTTGTAGATGTTAACCTTTTTATGATGTAAAGTTACATTTTTCGCTCTAAAACACAGAAAAAAGTTTGCAGTTGACATTATTTCTATATTATTCTGTTCTTATTTTACTGGTCCGGCCCCTTTCAGATCAAATTTAGCTGAACGTGGAACTGAACTAAAATGAGTTTGACACCCCTGATGTACAATATCTGATCATCGTTGAGGTTTATAGTAGCTCCTGGACCATAATAGTGATGTGCATTGTGGTGACATGTTTACTGTTGCTTTGTTGCAATACAGACCACAGAGTCTCAGTGTATTCGTAGAGTACATGTACTGTTCCATGACAGTAGTCTCTTAAATTGAGTTCCAGTGGAGCTGTGTACTGTAATTTAGACATAAGGTACCGAGGGCCTTCAATTGGACACCGCTGATGCTTGAAAAGTCTTGTATTTACTGCACAGGTGTCAAACATGCGGATCGGGGGCAAAATCCAGCCCGCCAAAGGGTCCAGTCCGGTCCTTGGGATGAATTTATGAAATGCAAAAATTACACTAAAATATTAACAATCCTTTTAGTTCAGGTTCCACATTCAGACCAATTCAATCTGATGTTGGTAGGACCAGTAAAATACTATCATAAGAACATAAAAATAATGACAACTTCTAAAGTTTCTTTGTAAATGTAAATATTTTCATGTATTTGCACTAAAATAAAGTATAATTTTGTGAAAAATGTGAATGATCTGAAATGTCTTAAGAGAAGTAAGTGCAATTTTAACAATATTCTGTCTGTTATTAAATGTTCTGTGTATTCGTAGATCCACTGTGATCTGTCAGTTCTAATGTACATGTGTAAATGATAAACTGAGGCAGAATAGTGTTCAAATTACACTGATTTTTTCAGTTTGTTCATGTTATTCACACTGTTTGGAAGGATAGTTTGTAGATGTTAACCTTTTTATGATGTAAAGTTACATTTTTCGCTCTAAAACAGAAAAAAGTTTGCAGTTGACATTATTTCTATATTATTCTGTTCTTATTTTACTGGTCCGGTCCCTTTCAGATCAAATTTAGCTGAACGTGGAACTGAACTAAAATGAGTTTGACACCCCCGATGTACAATATCTGATCATCGTTGAGGTTTATAGTAGCTCCTGGACCATAATAGTGATGTGCATTGTGGTGACATGTTTACTGTTGCTTTGTTGCAATACAGACCACAGAGTCTCAGTGTATTCGTAGAGTACATGTACTGTTTCATGACTGTATTCTCTTAAATTGAGTTCCAGTGGAGCTGTGTACTGTAATTTAGACATAAGGTACCGAGGGCCTTCAATTGGACACCGCTGATGCTTGAAAAGTCATGTATTTACTGTCATATTTCACTTTTCTGCTGCACTCAATCAGGCCTCTGCTAACGCCATGGGAGACAGAGCGAGTGAGGAAATTGAAGGCAAAGGCTGTTCTATGTACGAATCCCCAAACCGCTTCCACTTCCTGATTTATTTGGTTTGCTCTCCCTCAGCTCGCTCTCCTCTCACTTACCACTCCTTTCCCTTCTCTCTCTCACTCTCCAGCTATCAATGTCTTCCTCTCTCTCCCTTCACAATTATCTCTTATAGGCTGCGAGGTGATTAATGGCTTTCATTTGATGTCCTCTCCTACCCTTCGCCAAGCACCAACAAATAAAACCAGGGCCCAACACACAAATTGTCCCTCAGAAGAGCCGTAAAACTGGGGGAAATACGGGGGCTGCAAAGACAATGAAGCAGAGAGATCTGGCCTTTGGAAAGAAAAACATTTGCTGAGGAATGGCCTCGAACGATTTCCTCTGTAGCCTCCGTCCCCAGAGAAATCCCCCTACTGCTAATCTACAGTTATTGCTAGTGCCGACGGCAGTCTCCAAATTAAAGAAGGGAGGGGGATAAAAAACACTTAGACCTTATCGTCTCTCCACTGCTCGTTGTTATAAACACTTTGCTTTTCCTGTTTTTCAGACAGTCGGCGCAGGGTCGGTATTTGACTCTGAACTGTCTTTGGATCAGATGTTTGAATCAGAAAAAAGGTAGTTTTCACCAAGTCACCTTCAGAGTCTTCGGAATTCTTGAACAAATAAATTACTTATGTCTGTTAATTAAATATGAGCGTTAGTGTTTGTAATTAAGCAACAAAAACACATTTAATCACTTCATAACTACTGTGAATAGTTGGCTAATGTTTACTACACTGTAAAAAAAAAATCTGTAATTTAACAGAATTTTTACTGTTTATTTTACAGATTTTTTCTGTATTTTTAAGATACGGGTAAATATTAATGAAATGACAAAAACAGACTGTGATTTTACATGTCAAATGTGAAATAACATGAAAAAACTGTAACTGTGAATAACCATAAAATTTCCATTTTTTAAAATATTTTTTTTTCTATTTTCACAGAAAAGATTTTTTTTTTCCACAGAAAAATACAGTTAAAATACATTTGCAAATGTATATTATTTCACAAATATTTATTTTCTATTCATGAGATTAAACTAATAAGTTAAAGTTTAATACTGTAAAAAAAAAATAATTAAACAAGATAAAATTACTGACAATTAACGGCAACAGAAGTATTTGTTCTGTCAGTTGAACCAGACTTGTTTGTTATTTGACAAATATCTTGTGTAATTACAGGAGGTTTCACAACAAAAATGTTGAATAAATGTATTTTTGTGAATGTAGAACATGTATAAGCACTGATAAACTGTCCAAATACAGTTTTTATCAGTGGATTGGACAACTGAGTCTCAATGAAAATTATATATATATATATAGGGAATTGGATTGTTTTAATACATGAAAAAATTCTTTATTAAACATTACAAAAATCAAAAATATGCAAAATCTCATGTAAAGTTAGGGCAAAAAATTGTATTTTAATTACAGAAAATTACTGTATTTTTATGAGATGGTTATTTTCCGTTATTTAACAGTATTTTTTCAGCACCTCTGCTGCCAGAATAATACCGTTTGTTTACATTTCTTTTTTTTTTTCTTTTTTTTTTTTTTACAGTGTAGGGTTTTGAATTCATAGTCAAAGTGGCTGAAAGTTTAAATGATGTGATATGGGTTTAGTTAAAACAGGGAGTTACCTTTTTATCATCCCTTAATCCTGATTTAAAGGCATTCAAACCTGTGCTTCTGAAAGGGTTTGGCGTAAAACTGAATGAAAATATACACCTTCTGTCTTTAAATCGTTTGTACTGATGTCATTTCATGGTGTTTGGGAAAAGTGAAGCCCTTTTTCCAATCAGTAATAGAATCACTTCCAGGTCACACCTGACAGAATCTGCTCAGCAAATTGTAATTACAGCTGTCAGTCACATATTTAACTCCCTCCCTGTCTGAAAACATCTGACATTAGACAAAAATCAGAATATGCTGAAAGGCAGTTATGGAGTTGAAACACTGCTGCTGGAGGGTTCATTTCTTCACCGCTCTATAAACAGGAGGACGGACAGAAACATGGGAAATGTGCAGAATCTGGGACTGTGGTACCAGAGACAGGCTGTCACATTCCAACTGACCTGTTTTAAGTAACGCAAGAAAGAGACTATGGTTTACTTTAATCAATGAGTATATCAGTCATATATATTTTTGTTTTTTCTGTTTCCAATCACATATTTGTAGTCCTTTTCCAGTCTTAATCCAAGCCCTGGTATACAGTGGGGTAAAAAAGTATTTAGTCAGCCACTGATTTTGCAGGTTCTCCTACTTAGAAAGATGACAGAGGTCTGTAATTTTCATCAGAGGTACACTTCAACTATGAGAGACAACATGAGAAAAAAAATCCAGGAAATCACATTGTAGGATTTTTAAAGAATTTATTTGTAAATTATGGTGGAAAATAAGTATTTGGTCACCCACAAACAAGCCAGATTTGAGTCTTACACAGACCTGTACCTTCTTCTTTCAGAAGCTCTTCTGTCCTCCACTGGTTCCCTGTATTAATGGCACCAGTTTGAACTGGTTCTCTGTAGAACAGACACCAGTTTGAACTGGTTCTCTGTAGAACAGACACCAGTTTGAACTGGTTCTCTGTAGAACAGACACCAGTTTGAACTGGTTCTCTGTAGAACACACACCAGTTTGAACTGGTTCTCTGTAGAACACACACCAGTTTGAACTGGTTCTCTGTAGAACAGACACCAGTTTGAACTGGTTCTCTGTAGAACACACACCAGTTTGAACTGGTTCTCTGTAGAACAGACACCAGTTTGAACTGGTTCTCTGTAGAACACACACCAGTTTGAACTGGTTCTCTGTAGAACACACACCAGTTTGAACTGGTTCTCTGTAGAACAGACACCAGTTTGAACTGGTTCTCTGTAGAACACACACCAGTTTGAACTGGTTCTCTGTAGAACACACACCAGTTTGAACTGGTTCTCTGTAGAACAGACACCAGTTTGAACTGGTTCTCTGTAGAACACACACCAGTTTGAACTGGTTCTCTGTAGAACAGACACCAGTTTGAACTGGTTCTCTGTAGAACACACACCAGTTTGAACTGGTTCTCTGTAGAACACACACCAGTTTGAACTGGTTCTCTGTAGAACAGACACCTGTCCACAGCCTCAAACAGTCAGACTCCAAACTCAACCATGGACCAGACCAAACAGCTGTCCAAGGACACCAGGAAGAAAACTGTAGACCTGCACCAGGCTGGGAGGAGTGAATCTACAACAGGTAAGCAGGCTGGTGTGAAGAAATCAACTGTGGGAGCAACTGTAAGGAAATGGAAGACATACAAGACCATTGATAATCTCCCTCGATCTGGGGCCCCACGCAAGATCTCACCCCATGGGGTCAAAATGATCATGAGAACAGTGGACAAAAATCCCAGAACTACATGGAGGGACCTGATGAATGACCCGCAGAGAGCTGGGACCAAAGTAACAAAGGCTCCCATCAGTACCACACTAGGCCCAGAGGGACTCCTGCCCCTGCAGGGCCAGGTGTGTCCCCCTGCTGAAGCCAGTCCATGTCCAGGCATGTCTGAAGTTTGACACAGAGCAGGTGGATGATCCAGAAGAGGACTGGGAGAAGATCATGTGGTCAGATGAAACCAAAATAGAACTTTTTGGTAAAAACTCAACTCGTCGTGTTTGGAGGAAGAAGAATGCTGAGGTTCATCCAGAACACCAGACCTACTGTGAAGCACGGGGGTGGAAACCTCCTGCTTTGGGGCTGTTTTTCTGCAAAGGGGACAGGACCACTGATCTGTGTTCAGGGCAGAATGAACGGGGCCATGTATGGTGAGACCTGAACCCAAACCTCCTTCCATCAGTGAGAACATTGAAGATGGAACGTGGCTGGGTCTTCCAGCATGACAATTAGGGATGGGAATCATTAAGAATTTAACGATTCTGATTCCATTATCGATTTTGCTTATTGATCCGATTCCTTATCAATTCTCATTGTGTGAGGGAATAAAAGAGTACAAACAGGTGTGTTTGCATGAACTGTCTTTTATATTTCCATCTGCACAGAAAATAGAACATATACAGTATGAACAAATAATAAGAACAGATGACGGCAGGGCGGTTCGGGGGGGGGTACAGTGAAAGTGAAACTGAAGACGCTTAATTAATTCCTCTATTGCTGCATTTCTACTACATGGAACTGGTTCGACCCGGCTCAGCTTGTCCCCCATTGTCGTGCACCTCATTTCCTTTCCCTTCTTACCTTCGGAAACTTGTATTTGAGGAGTTACGACGTTTGTTGCCCACACCAGAACCGGAACCGGCCCAGCGTTCACTCTGCTGCTACATTTACAGCGCTGCTGAGTAGAGAATCAAATACGTGACATTCCTGTAAATGATTCACATGTGGACGAATGTTTGAGGAGATTGGAGGGATTCCACCCTTTTGAAGAAATGGAAGCTTTGACAGTGTTCAAGTGGACCTGGTGTGGTCTGTTTGGACCTGGTGTGGTCTATTTGGACCTGGTGTGGTCTGTTTGGACCTGGTGTGGTCTATTTGGACCTGGTGTGGTCTATTTGGACCTGGTGTGGTCTGTTTGGACCTGGTGTGGTCTATTTGGACCTGGTGTGGTCTGTTTGGACCTGGTGTGGTCTATTTGGACCTGGTGTGGTCTGTTTGGACCTGGTGTGGTCTGTTTGGACCTGGTGTGGTCTGTTTGGACCTGGTGTGGTCTATTTGGACCTGGTGTGGTCTGTTTAGACCGTTTCTGCCTGAACACCATGTTGGCTACATTCTGACCAAAACAATGCAGCGTACGTGTGATGTCATCGTGCATGCACAACGAAGGCGGAATCGATGAGCAGGCAGGCAAACGATTCCAAGGAATCGAGCTACTGGGAACCGGTTCTCAAAAAGAACCAGTTCTCGACTCCCATCCCTAATGACAGTGATCCCAAACACACCACTCGGCCAACGAAGGAGCAGCTCCGTAAAAAGCATTTCCAGGTCCGGCAGTGGCCTAGTCGGTCTCCAGGCCTCAACCCCATAGAACATTTGTGGAGGGAGTTGAAAGTCCGTGTTGCCCAGCGACAGCCCCCAAACATCACTGCTCTAGAGGAGATCTGCAGGAGGAATGGACCAAATAGCAGCTCCAGTGTGAGCAGACCTGCTGAAGACTGAGGGAAACCTGTGACCTCTGGCTCTGACACAAAGGCTATGTTACAAAGTACTGAGTTGAACTTTTGTTATTGACCAAATACTTATTTTCCACCATAATTTACAAATAAATTCTGTAAAAATCCTACAATGTGATTTCCTGGATTGTTTTTCTCTTTTTGTCTCTCATAGTTGAAGTGTACCTCTGATGAAAATTACAGACCTCTGTCATCTTTCTAAGTAGGAGAACTGGAACAATCAGTGGCTGACTAAATACTCTTTTGCCCCACTGTATTTCTTGAACCAAACACTTTAACACCTAAATCTATTAAGAACAGTTTAATAATCAACTAATAATAGCAATAACTAATAATAAACTAGCTGATTTTGTAAATTGAGTCCACGGATCTTTTAGCAGAACAAAGTGTTGTCACTGAACAATTAACCTTTCATCAGGATTAATATTTTAGATCATTCCAAAATTTGTTAATTAACAACATTTAGACTAGGGGAGACCGGGGATAGCTGTAACATGAGTTAGTTGTAACACTCTCAATTTCTCCAATCAGGAACAAGTTACAAACCACCTGATACACTCTACACATGCTCAGTTTAGTCCTTGTCCCACATGAGAAAAAGTAGCAGCCTGTCTCACACAGAAAAAAATATATAGGGAAAAACAAATTTTGAGGTAAAGTTTTGTTTTTTTTTTTGCTTAACTTATCTTTGTTACAGCATCACCTGCTTTACAGTTAAATTAAACTTAAATCATGTGTATGTGTGTCTGTGTAGATATTATTCATGTCAGTTGTCAGTGCTAATGTTTTAGTTGTTAGTTGGTAAGCTAGTTCATGACTACAGTACAGGGGTCTGGGTTAGTCGGAACAACAAGAGTCTGGGTTAGTTGGAACAAAAAGGAAAAATGTTACAACTTACCCCAACCAACATTTTAAACGCGTGTGTGCATTTTTTAAATTGAATTTCAGTATGCCTAGGAGTTGGAAGCGAAAGACTGACCGGGGGGGGGGGCCTCTTAGCATTTTGGAGAGGGCCTCAAATGATGTGAAGAAGAAGAGAAAGTCGAACAGAGCAGTGGAAAAACTGTAGGGCACAGGCCATGGCACTGGAGACAGATTTACAAAGAAAGAAAGAAACTACAAGAGAAGGGATCCAGTCAGCTTCCATGTGTTGGCGTGAAAAGTGTGATTGGCACTCACACACACACACACACACACACACACACACACACACACACACACTAATGTTCATGGTGCACATTATTTTGCACATTTAGTTCAGTTTTATCACGTTAAATAGGCTAAGAAGATAAGTAGTTAATGGGACATACATGGCACAAACACATCCACACATGCACACAAACACACACACACACACACACACACTCACTCACTCACTCACTAATGTTCCTGGTGCACATTTGCACAGTTCAGTTTTGGTATGTTAAAATACCTGGAACTAAAGTGATTCACAGTAAAAAAGCATGATTCACACACACACACACACACACACACACAAGTTAATGTTAAACAGGAATGAAAGTGTTCAATAAAAAGCTTTCAGAATCAAGTTTTTGTTATAATATTTATAGTGCTAGGCAGCGATTAAAATTTTTAATTGCAATTAATCGCATGGATTTCTGCGATTAATCATGATTAATCACATAGTTATATTGGGGGGGGGGGGGGTTGCTGGCATTAACAGTGTGTATTTCCTTTCAGTGATATTTCAGACTGCAGTACTCCGCTGATAAAAAATAATTGCACATGTCAGTGCTTCCAAACACCTGTGCCCCCCCCCCCACCATCTGAAGACATTTCAAATGAAAATGTCCGTGGAACAGACCGCTACTGTTACACATGTTTATGTCCACACAGGTTTATTTCTGCTTGTGAGTGACTGACAGGAGTCTTAGTCCCACTAATCAGTACTAATACTAATAAGCCCAATAATATGTGATGTTCAGTTGTTCAAAGTAAACAAAGGGGGCCCTCTAGTGGTCAAAAGATGGTTAAAAGATGTTGTAAATCTTAAATTAATCTGTAAATGCTAATCGTTAGCGTGTCTATGGATTTTCCCATTCAAGTTAGCATCGAGCTAGCAATCTTTTTCCCACTCATTTAAATGTATAATGCCATGTAAATGTACTAAGGCAGTGAACAGAACTCAGACATATTTTGTTTGTATGTGTCAGTTTTACAGTGAGTCTACAGGAACAGATTTGGACACAAGTTTTGGGCGTCCAGCTTTTCTTGGTAAACCTGTTGTCTATCTGCAGCTAATCGCTACACACACACAAGCAGAAGAAAAGGAGTTAGAATAAAACCGCATTAATGGGAGATCAAAAAAAAAACTGTTGGTGTTATTTACTGAATGCGTTAATGCGGTAATAACGTGTTAACTTGCCCAGCCCTACTTATTTAATAATGTTCCATCTCACCCTGGAGTGTGTTCCAGCTAACCCAGACCATGGGGTGGACTGTACCATTTCTCTGGTTGTGTCTGAGACTAAACCATGCCTTTTCTGTCAGTGTTGCACAGGTAACACCTATGCCATTTTAGAGCAGACACTTGTAACTTGTTTATCACATTTTGAACACACTGACGTAAAAGAGCTCCAAGATACAAACAAAAATGTCAAAACTGTTACAGCTATCCCCAGTCTCCCCTAATGATGTTGAAATTGGGTTGGTTTTCCATGTTATTACATGTATTCCATGATTCCACTCAGAGGACAGATTGACAGAACTCCAGTATCCAATCAATGGCCCTGTTCACCTGTAACAGACATGTCCAATGGGATTGGCTGAACATCTGTCAAACAGCCAAACAAAGCCAAACTCCCGCTAAAGTAGTTCCACAGGAATGCATGAACAGTTTCTCATGTAATGTACGTCCGAGGACCACCTTTAACAACCCCCAGTCCAAACCCATTCTTTTTCCCGTACATCTCCTTCCTGCTCTGGGCCATTTTCAGTGGTTTTATCCAGGAGGCATGCTGGGAAATGCCAGCCAATGACATTCAGCTCAGTAAAGGGTACATCAGTCCATCTGCTTCGCAGCTCGCAGCTGTCTGACCACTTACCAAACCCTGTCTGGCTATCATTAGCGTATGTTAGCTGCCCTTCTGACAAGTGGACCCTATGTGAGACAAATACAAAGGGAGGCCTGAGGTCATTCAGGAGTGGAAGTAGCACAAAGGAAAAGGACAAATCTAATGGAACCATGCACCAATCTGAACCACTTATGTGACGCAAGTGTCCTCACATGCAACACCAGAAGAATGACATTTAAGTCACAACCGAAGGCTTTAGTAAATTCAGTGTCTTGTAGTTTTATTGATGATGAAATGTCATCGTCATGGATGTCGTAGTGGAAGTAGAGCATGACAAAAACTTTTTCAAAACTAGTTCCTTTCGGCTCAAATGTGCTCAGAGCTCTTCTGTGTGTCTGTGTTCATATTAAATCAGTCTCAGTGAATCCAAAGGAACTTTGTGTTGGTAAATGACAGTTGTTCAAATGGACAGGATTTCAGTTCTGTTCAACATGTTGATGCTCATATGAACTATGTTTTCAGCTCCAAAATGAACCATTTCAGCACAATTAATGCTATATTTTCATGTCACAAATGGACAAGTTCTATTTGAACTGAACTGAGCTGAAAAACAAATCTTCTCTTCTTTTAGATTCCCCAGTTTTTCTTCCCAGATTCTCTCCTCCATATCACATGTTTTATTTGTACAGGTTCAATCTGGAGTATGGTGCTGATCCATCCTGCTTCTGTTCCACCAATACATACATGAAGAATGGCACACAGCACTGTTTACATCAACACTTTTACAATAAGAAGCATTTTTAGACAGAAAGAACAATTCTATATTGTTCTTTCCTCTTTAGTCTGATGCTAAACTATCCAATAAATAATAGTGCTCCTAGTTTTTGCACAGGGATCATTAGTGTAAACGCTGACATGGCTGCAGAGCATCAGTATGATGGGATCCACAACAACCATGTCACATCCGTCCACTGACACATTTAGTGTTTTTGTGTCAGCTGGGATTGTTTTAGATCCACAATACCAACATTTATGAAGAAGAGCACAATTAGCAATAGGAAGTCTATAAATTTATTCTTAATAAAGTACTGGTACTGACCAGAGCATCATGGGTAATGTCACGTCCGTCCACCAGCAAAAGTTTTCACATCCACGTGCTATTCCAAATCCAATATTTATGAAAATAGAGCTTCCACTGTCAGAGAATATCAGTAGTCTGTGCACAAATGGATTAGCATTATTTACACACACTTCTATGACTTTAGGACAACTGTTTTTTGTTTTTTTTTTGACAAAAATGGACACTCATTTGACCCCCTAAGGAAATTTTAGCCGTGTTTTGTTTGCCAGTTACACTGGTCTAGGTGCCTTAGGTTTTAAAATAAAATAAATAATAAAACTCTGTAAAGAATGACTATGTGTGTCCTAATGTTTAGGACTAAGCTGTGATCTTTTGCTACCCCTAATCAAATGACGTTCATTGCTTAAACTTATTAAGGGATTCACGTCGCAAACTCACACCTTCCAAAACTTTCTGGTGAGCATTCCTGGATTTTCTAAACCCATCCACCCCTCCCTCCTCCTGCCCACTGAGTCTGTTAGTGACTAATTTAACAGTGAACACACATATCTGTGGTTTGCACTGGCAGCTTATCTTGGGGTGATTGGCTTTGGAATGGCCCACTCATGGATCTAAATGAAACGGGTGCCTAAGATAATGGCATCAGTGCAGTACCAGAGCTTTGTCTGCACTTACAAGCCCATAGGTCTGCTGAGAAAAAGCTCTATTGTAGGCTACAGTATGTTACGGCTGAAATTTCCTTAGGGGGTCAAATGAGTGGCCATTTTTGTCCAAAAAAAAGTTGTTGCATCAGCTTTATTTTGTTTAAATCACCTCTGTGCTCTGTGTGTTTAACCCTTTCATGCACAGTGGTCACTCCAGTGGTCAGTTCTTCTCCAGCTGTTCTCTTGTATATTCATGGGTTTAGTTGTTTTAGTTCCATATCAGCCAACACAGTGGACACTAATGCACCATCCCATAAACTGACATTGATAACATTACTGTAACTTGGCTGTTCAGCTGAGTGGACATTTTTGCAACTCCATGAAAAATAGCTTCATAAAAAAAAATTTAAAAAAAATGTAATCGCATTATTTTTTTTAATGCCCAAAGAGGAATAAAGAAAAAAAATCTTGATTAATGTTCTCATAATTCATGCATGAAAGGGTTAATTTAATTTTATTAGTGTGTGTTCTTGCATTAACATCTTAATCATTACAAAAATATTTCAGTTCAGATCACTACATTTGTTTTGTTTGTTGATCTAAAACTTCTTCTTGTCACATCAGCCTCCAGATGTTAGTCTGGTTTTGTCTGTCTTGTCTGTCATTTCCTGTTTTATTTTGTTTAGTCCTCCTCATGTGTCATGTCTGGGGTCTTTGCTTCCTGTTCCCATTTCTCCCACCTGTGTGATTACCTGTCCCCGCCCTGATCTGTTCCACCTGTGTCTCGTTTTCTCCCCTCCCTCTTGTGTATTTAAACCCTGTGTTTCCCTTTGTCCTGTGCCAGTTTGTATTCTCCTTGTGTGATACTCACCAGTGTTTTTGGATCCTGTCTGTTTGCCTGTTTTTTGACCTGGATTGCCTTTTTTGACTCCTGCCTTTTGCCCTACCCTTGTCTGTGCCTCTGCCTCCAACTGATTCCACATGTGTTCGACCTTTTCATCTGTATTTCTGCTACGTGAGCCTGTCTGTTCCTTATGTCCTGTTGCCTTTCCGTTTGCTTCCCCGTGTTTGACCTGGTTTGGATACTGACTATTCTCTGCTTTCCCCTAGTCGGGTTACCGACGCATGTTACCGGTCCGGGCTGTGAAGTCCAATCTCCGGTCCTGTCTCCGGATCCTGTGAAAAGTCCGAGACTCAGTGCCTTCAAGGATCTTCTTATTTATATTGTCAGTGATTTGTCAGTTATTATTGTGTTCAATAAACACTGTGAACTTTTACGTCTGTCTCCAGGTCTTGCAGTTGGGTTCAGTTTCCATACTCAGACCATTACACTTCTGTTCTGTCTACTTACGGTGGGGGTGTCTATTCTAGTTCAGTGGTTCAAGAAACTCAGCGAGGTATCGAGTCATCGATTCAGTGAGTCGATTCATCGACTTGGCCCTACTCGGCCACTCTTTCATTTAACCGTTCACTACCTTGACTCGGTCCGTCCGTCACCGGCAACTAGTCTTGCAATACAATCAGCCGTTGCCATGGAGACGACCTGCTGCACGGTGCATCACACAGCACTTCCACCTCTGACTGAATGAGTGATTCTGACTGGTTTATGTGATAATAGACAATAACATTAGCAAAAGTGACACTGAATCGATTCAGTTACGTTTGCAAATTGATTCAACTCGTTCACTTAAATGAGACGATTCATTTGCGAATCGCCCATCACTGCTGTAGACTCATATGAACAGTTGTTGTACATGTGAGCTTACACTGAAAAAGATCTAATTCCTAATTGGTCATGAACCCTTTAACAGCTCCTCTGCAGCTGTTCTCTTGTTTATTCATGGATTTTGTTATTTTAGTTTCATATCAGCCAACACAATACACAATACTCTGCAATTTATTGCATTACTGTAACTTGGCTGTTCTTGATAAACCAAATCTAACACATTTGAGTGTAAATCAATTCCTTGTTATCGTTGTTAGACTTTAATTAACAACAAAAGTTTTGTTTGGTTTTTTTTGGCATATTATCTCCATGAAGTGACTAGTATTGGAGTTCACTACAAACAAAAAGTTAAGGATTGTTCTGTTTTTTTTGTTTGTTTGTTTTTTTTTTTGTCACTTTTGCCATTTGTAAATAAAACTATGTCTGGTTATTAAAAAAATGTGTTTCAATTCAATTCACACACAAAAGAGTAAAAAGTATTGCGCAAAAATCCCAACTGAAAAAAAAGCCCCAAAAATTTCAAATATCCATAACTTTTTGTTTGTAGTGTATGTTAAAATGTGAGAAAACATCAAATTAGCAGCATTTAATGTTTTTATTTCATAGTTTTCACACAGTATATCAGTAAATACACGTTTTGTTGCTTTAAAAATTGAACGTATATTTTTGCAACTCCATGAAAAATAGCTTCATAAAAAAAAAAAAAAAAACTTAATCTCATTGTTTTTTTAAATGTCTAAAGAGGAATAAAGAAAAACATCTTGATTAAGGTTCTCATAATTCATGCATGAAAGGGTTAATATGACAAATGAAAATGAATATTCCACTCATGTTTGTGTTTGCATGCAGCCCTTTAATAACAGTTCCCACCGGTGGCAGACATTCCACTGTGGGAGCTCAGCCTCGATCATTTTGTTCTTTGAAATACCTCCTTGAAAAGGTCAGTCGTCAATATCTGCTCATATTAAAACACATGTTCTACTGTTTAAAAGTAGGTGTGAGGTCCCTCTCTTTGTTTTTCTCTTACTTCACTGTTAACATGGGCCGTGGGCTGAGACCTGCAGGAAAATGCACAAATTAGGTCCATTTTTTGACTATTCTATATGCATGTTGTTGTATGGATCGTATTAAATAGAAGATGAATGTGTGACTTGGACTAGTTCTAAAATGTCGGATGGACATCATACAACATGAACCAAAATGGAGAAGAAAAAAATGTAATGTTACAAGTTGTTTAGCTTGAAGAATCTTTTATTTTTGCAGATATATCCTTCTTTGTACTGAACAGTCAGTGTCAGGTTTGGTTCGTGTGTGTGTGGTTTAGATGAACTCACACCTGTCTGTGCTGAACTTAGAGAAAAGGTCAATTGCAACAAGAAAGATCTAATTTTATAGCTTTAGAAAGTAGTTGTGGTAAAGAGAGTCGAGCAGAAGAACCAGATTATGAACTAAGGGGATTTTTTGTGGTCAAGAAATGCTAGCCTAATTGTGCTAATGTTATTGTCTATTATCACATAAACTAGTCAGAATCACTCATTCAGTCAGAGGTGGAAGTGCTGTGTGATGCACTGTGCAGCAGGTCGTCTCCACGGCAACGTCTGTGATTGTATCGCAAGACTAGTTGCTGGCGACAGACAGACCGAGTCGAGGTAGTGAACGGTTAAATGAAAGAGTGGCCGAGTAGGGCCGAGTCGATGAATCGACTCACTGAATCGATGACTCAATACCTCACTGAGTTTATTGAACCGATGAACTAGAATAGACACCCCAACCGTAAGAAGACAGAACAGAAGAAGTATTAGATCAACAAACAAAGCCAATGTAGAGATCTGAACTGAAATATTTTTGTAATGTTTAAGATGTTAACGCAAGAATATACACTAATTAAATTAAACACACAGAGCACAAAGTTGATTTAAGCAACATAAAGCTAATGCATTTACAAAGGTTTTATTTAAAACAAGCAATGCACTTGTAAGACGTATCATACGTGAAATGGAAGATGAATGTGTGACTTTGACGAGCTCTGAGATGTCGGATGAATATCATACATCATGAACCAAAATGGAGAAGAAAAAATGTAATGTTACAAGTTGTTTTACTTGAAGAGTCTTTTTATTTTTCAATCAATCAATCAATCAATCAAATTTTATTTACATAGCACCGAATCATAACATAAGTTCTCTCATGACACTTTCCATATAGAGTTGGTCCAAACCAGACTGAAGCCAGTTTACAGAAACCAACAGAATCCAACAGGAGTAAACTCTAGTGAGTGGAGACAGAGGAAGGAAAAAGGACCTTTAACAGCAGAAACCTGGAGCAGAAGCAGACTGAGGAGGATGGACGAGTGACAGGAGGAGAGAGAGGGTTAAAGAGAGAGAGGAAAGGAAGCGAAAAAGAGAGAGTGATAGAGAGACTGGGGGAGAGGGGGAGAAGGGGGGAGGTAGGGGGAGACACATGGATGCAGTTGATGCACAGAAAACTGAACTAGAACATCTATGGAACTATAGAATAAACACTATCAGAACTATATGGATAAGTGGGTGATGATGAGGAAGGAGGAGAGAGGCAGGAGCACAGCAGCAGGTCCAGAGAGGATCCAGGGAAAACCTGTGATGATCCAAGGGAAAACCTGTGAGGCGATAAAGCACAGAGACTCCAGGGAAGAAGTCAAGTCAGTAACATGTATTCACTGGGGCGTAAATAGAAGAGAAAATTAGGAGAGAAAAGGTCAGGGAGAAAGAGGAGCAGAGAGGAAGTCATAGAGGAGGAGGAGCAGAGCAGAGCTCAGTGTATCCAGATGAGTGTTCATCAGTCTAAGCCTATAGCAGCAGAACTAAGAGCAGCCTGAGCTGCCCTAACTATAGGATTCATCTAAAGGAAGATTTCAAACCTCCTGTTAAACAGACAGAGGGTGTCTCCTCCTGGACTGAGGCAGGAGGTGGTCCCACAGTTGTGGAGCTTGATAGCTGAAGGCTCTGGCCCCCTGTTACGACCCACTGGTGGGTCTGAGAGTCATTCCGTGGGTGTGTCCACTTTTTCTTGCGTGAGTGGATTATATGTTCCAGGTGCCGAGCCAGATTCTCCCCTGTGATTGGAGCAGCGGCTGGAGGCGGATCTTTAAAGACCGCAGAGCTGGGCCGGACAGTCATCACACTTCCTCCACTCCCAACCCCGCCTTCATCCTGCCAGTGTTCCCGTTTCAGAAGTAGGGGTGGGCTGCCCTGTTTGTTTTGTCTCGTTTTCGCCTGTTTTTTGATAAGGAAGGTTAGAGCTTGTATTTTGGTTTCTTTATTTTGCAGGTCAGCTTCATTTCTCAGTAGTACAGTGTTGTTTGTTGTTTTGGCCAGAGCCCACCCCGAAGTTTCAGCTGCCTTTATGTCCAGTTTTCAACATCTTTATGTTGCACCTTGTAAATAAATCACTTTTTGTTAAATTTGCACAACCCATGTCCAGGGTTCCTCTCTGTGGCTTGGGAGTGAGGAAAGGTGACCACACTTTTCATGTTGCACCCTAGGGTCCCCTAGCCGGGGCATAGCACCCCCCATCCTACTTTTGGAGATTCTAGGGCCCACCAATAAGCCTGCATGTTGAGGGCGTAGTGCTGTAGATGGACTGTATGGAACTAGAGCTCTTTCAGGTCAGTAGGTGCCTGGACATGAAGGACTTTGTAAGTGAGGAGGAGGATTTTGAAGTCTACCCGAGCTTTTACAGGGAGCCAGTGTAGAGAAGCCAGCACAGGAGAAATATGGTCTGATACTGGTCCTAGTCAGTACATGGGCAGCAGCATTTTGGATTAGCTGAAGGGTCTGTAAGGACTTTTTGGGACAGCCTGAGAGAAGTGAGTTACAATAATCTAGTCTGGATGGAATAAAAGCATGGACTAATTTTTCTGCATCGTTCTGTGTTAAAATTACATAAAATGTAATTTTAGTAATATGCAGATGACAGAAAGCAGTTCCAGAAATCTGTTTTATGTGAGAGTTAAATAATAGATCCTGATCAAAAATAACGCCTAGATTCCTCACAGTGGTTTTGGGATCCAGGGTAACACCATCCATGGTGACTACTTCGCTGGGCACTGCATCCCTAACAGTTTTAGGTCCAAACACAATGACTCCAGTTTAGTTTGAGTTTAACAGCAGAAAGCTGTTGGTCATCCAATCTTTAATCTCTTTAATGCACTCCTGCAGTTTGGCTAGCTGATTGGCTTCATCAGGTTTAATGGATAAATATAATTGAGTATCATCAGTGTAGCAATGAAAGTTGATGGAATGTTTTCTTATTAAGTTACCTAAAGGAAGCATGTATATGATAAACAGTATTGGTCTAAGAACCGAGCCTTGAGGTACTCCATAACAAACAAGTGTACTGAGAGGATTCATTATTAATGTTAATGAAGTAAGAATGATCTGTTAGATCGGATTTGAACCATATTAATGCCGATCCTTTGATACCAATTGATTTTTCCAAATGTTGCAGAAGGATGTGATGGTCGACACTAAGGTCTAACAAAACCAGTCTAGAAACCAGACCCTTATCTGAAACAGTTGAAGGTCACTGGTAACTTTGACCAGTGCCGTTTCTGTACTATGATGATCCCTAAAACCTGACTGGAAGTTCTCAAATAATCTGTTGGCTTGAAGGAAATCACAGAACTGACTGGCTACTATTTTCTCCACAATCTTAGATATGAATGGAAGGTTGGATCTGGGTCTGTAGTTAGCTAAAACTGCAGGGTCCGGGCTGGGTTTTTTAATAAGAGGTTTGATTACAGCTACTTTAAAGGACTGTGGTACAGAGCCTGTTGATAATGACAGGTTCATCATATCAAGGAGGTGGCGCTAAGTAAAGGAGGTGGAGCTAAGTAAAGGTAAAGCATCTGTGATGAGCTTTGTTGGAACTGGGTCTAAGAGACAAGTAGACCATTTAGATGAAGAGACCATCGAAGTCAGCTGACTGATCTGTACGGGACAAAAGCAATCCATAAAACCAGAGGGGTCAAAGGTCAACTCTGTGGTTTCTGGGTCTGAAGGATTTAAGGGTGGACTAGAATTTGTAGAGGATAAGAGGACATTAATTTGATCTCTGATGAGCAAGATCGTATTATTGAAGAAGTTCATAAAATCGTTGCTATGGAGGGTAGCAGGACTACTAGGCTGGCTACAGTACTGAACAAAAACCTGCGATTACTCTTGTTTTCCTCTATTAATGATGAATAATCTTCTGCTCTAGCAGAACGAAGGTCCTTCCTGTATTTATTTAGACTGTCCCGCCAGCCTGAAAAGTGTTCTGTTCATTTAGTGGAACACCACTTTCTCTCAAGTTTTTGGGTAATCTGCTTTAATTGGCGAGTATGGGAACTGAACCAGGGAGCACGCTTCCCTTGTGTTATAATCGTATTTTTTACTTATTTTTGCAAGTCTAAGTCATATTCTCAGTTATATTTTCCAGCTGTATCTTATATTTTTATTTTAGAGGTACTGAACAGTCAGGTTTGGTTCATGTGTTCTGTGCTGAACTTGGAGAAAAGGTCAATTGCAATGAGAAAGATCTAATTTTACATCTTTAGAGAGTAATTGTGGTAAAGAAAGTCGAGCAGAAAAACCAGATTTTGAACCTGGGGATTTTTTGTGGTCAAGAAATGCTAGCCTAATAGTGCAGGTCTTAAGCAAGACGCACTTTCTGAAAACTCTTTTGTGTTTCAGCTGTGCAGTTGGTTTGATTGACAGGCGCCCAAAGCACTTGTTAAACTCAGATGAACCTTCAACATGTGCTTTTCTTAGAATTAGCTGATGGAGTGACTGACATGTTCTGCCCAGTAACTATCATTAACCAATAATAAGAATACGACGAATGATGTCATTGAATAATGGGAGTGTCCAAAGTCACAAACGACTATAAAAGTAATAACAGAAACTCTCTTTTTTTGGCTTTTTCTTTTTCTCTCTGAGACAAAATGTGTGTTTGATGCTAGATTCTTTTTGGAACTTTTTCTATTTTTGCCTGAAGCAATAAATCAAGCTATTGTTTTAACTTTTTAAAACCTCAAACCTTCTTTTTTGGAGAGTTCTTCCATTTCTCCTGGTTTGGTCCGTCCATCCCAAACAGAACGGGTGAGTTCATTTAAATTACTCGACCCCCCCCCCCCCCCCCCCCCCCTCTGGTAAACAGCCTAAATGGAGTAGTCCAGAGACACGGTTGGACCAAAGAATCTCTAGAACACGCAGATTTTGTCCAGATAACTGGAGATTTTTTGGTACCGAGGCGGTTTACAGTTAAAGAAACTGGGGCAGTAGTTCATTAAATGAAATAAATTGTGGTTTTTGAGATTTACTGCTTGCTGCATGTTCACAATGTTTAAAGAATCCTCATAGACCACAATATTATCAGCATGTCCCATGAAGTCTGAAAAGGTCACAGTCAGAATATCCAAACACAACATACTGTTTATATGATACTGGGGATGTAACGATTACCGGTATAACGATAAACTGCGGTAAAATTGCAGATGGTTAGTATTACTGTTTAAATTCTAATTCTCATGATAACTGTTTAATTACTGCACTTTTAGGGGAAAAAACCCTATGGAAAGATCTGCTTTTATGTCAAATATTTGAGTATAGTTTTAATTTATTACAATTTTAATTTTATATACCTAATATTTGGAACCAATATTCACTTTTAAAGTCTTGGAAAAGGTTCATTAAGCATCTGTGTGTTATTTATGCAATAAATTATACACATTTTTCAAATCGGATTTTATATATATATGTTTTTTTGTGATTTTTGTCCTTTTGTGTTTTTATAGTAGGTTAAAGTGAAAAAAATAATAGACAGATGAAATAGATGAAGTTGTGCTGAAAAAACAGATCCAAACATGGGTATAGTAAACATTTGTTTCTATAGTATATAAAGGCCAAATCAAAAGGACTGAAAAACAGACAGAATAGGCTCAGACCACTAAGGGTTAATATTGGAATGTTTCTGACACAGAAGGGACATTGTGTCTATTAAATTAAATGAAATGGTTCATTTTTGAGCTGAAAACATAGTTCATATGAGCATCAACATGTTGAACAGAACTGAAATCCTGTCCATTTGAACAACTGTCATTTACCAACACAAAGTTCCTTTGGATTCACTGAGACTGATTTAATATGAACACAGACACAAAGAAGAGCTGTGAGCACATTTGAGCCGATTTAAATATGAATGTTTTTGCTAAATTATTTTACTTGTTTCCTATCGTCTTCTTCTTTATGTGAGACAGGTAGGATGACGCCCTAGTGCCCTCTATTGACGAGCCGCCACTGTCTGTAATGTGTTTGGAACCACTGGAGACCTGAAAACCTGCATGGAACTATGGGATATCCATTTAGCAGTTAGAAAAATTACAACACACACTCACACAACACAAACAAATTCACCACTAGTGATTTTGCAATCAGCAAAGTGCCACAGCACACCCCAGAGTTTCACATTAACCAGGAAACTAAACCCATGTGTACATAAGGACAGGTATAAATCATTCCAGTCGCCTGTCATGGAAGCTGAAGGCATTTATCACCACATGTGGAATGGGCAGGCGGTGGTGGCAGCGGCAGTGCAGTGGCGTCGTAGAGAGCTTTACAAGCCTCTCAATAAACATATGACTAATTTTGAGAGTCTTTAGTGGCAGCCCTGCGCCGAAATCGATGCACTGAGGATAAATTAAAAGCCTCATGCAGAGGAAAAGGAGTGAGCAAAAGGAAAAAGGCAAACTGAACTGAGGCAATATTACAAGTAGGGCTGTGTGTATGCAAGAATCTGGTGATATGATACAAATCATAGTACACTGTAAAAAAAAATCTGTAATTTAACCGAATTTTTACTGTTTGACAGATTTTTTCTGTATTTTTAAGATACAGGAAAATATCAATGAAATGACAAAAACAGACTGTGATTTTACATGTCAAATGGAAAATAACAGGAAAAAACTGTAACTGTGAATAACCAAAAAGTTTCCATTTTTAAAAGAATTTTTTTTTTATTTTTTCACAGAAAAATACAGTTAAAATACATTTGCAAATGTGTTGTAATTTCACAAATATTTCTTTTCTATATATGAGATTAAACTGTTAATTTAAAGTTTAATACTGTAAAAAATAAATAAATAAATAAAACCAGATAAAATTACTGACAATTAACTGTTAAAGAAGTATTTGTTCTGTCAGTTGAACCAGACTTGTTTGTTAATTGACAAATATCTTGTGTAATTACAGAAGGTTTCACAACAAAAATGTTGAATAAATGTATTTTTGTGAATGTATAACATGTATAAGCACTGATAAACTGTCCAAATACAGTTTTTATCAGTGGATTGGACAACTGAGTCTCACTGAAAATTATATATATATATATATATATATATATATATATATATATATATATATATATACATATATATATATATATATATATATATATATATTTATTTATTTATTTATTTATAGGGAATTGGATTGTTTAAATACATGTAAATATTCTTTGTTAAACATTAAAAAGTCACCAAAAAAAAGCAAAATTTCATGTAAAGTTAGGGCAAAAAACTGTATTTTAATTATGGAAAATTACCATATTTTTATGAGATGGTTATATTCTGTTATTTAACAGTATTATTTTGGCGCCCCAGCTGCTGGAATAGTACTGTTTTTTCATGGGTTTTCTTTTTTACAGCGTAGGATCATGATATGATAAATCACAATGAATCATGATACTGTTAAAAAAGCAATTTTTGTTTGTTTGTTTGTTTGTTTTTTTGTTTTTTAAGATTATTTCCTGGAAGAATTTAATTACACCAAAACTTTGCACAAATACTAAACATATTTTTATTTGATCAGAACAGGATCTAATGTTATATCACAAAAAAAAAAAATAAATAAATCTAATTCTTCTAGTTTCCAAAGGAAGTAAAATCTGCCTCTCAGACAGTAAAAAGTGCTTTTAGGATGCTTCAAAAAAATGTCATTTAATAAAATTGTGTTAAATAATAATAAGTAAAATATAAACAAAAAAAGAAAAACAAAACAAAACCTCTGCTATATCTGCATTTGAGCAAATACCTAAAAACACTGATACAGTACTTTTTAACCCTTTCATGGAGAAATTATGAGAACCTTAGTCAAGATTTTTTTCCTGAGTGTTTTTATTCTTCTTTAGGCACGAAAAAAAAACAATGACATTGATTTTTTTTTTTTTTAAATTAACCTATTTTTCATGGAGTTACAAAACTGTGTTTAATTTTTGAAGCAAAGAAAAATGTATTTAAAACACAGTATCAGAAAGTGATATACTGTGTGAAAACTAGGAAACAAAAGCATTTTTGATGCAGTTAATCTGATGTTTTCTCACCTTTTATCATATTCTAATCATAGTTCTTACTCACTTCATGGCAATAATATCAAAAAAAAAATCCTTTTTGTGTAAGAAAACTGTTAATTACAGTCTATTAACAATTAGCAACTGATTTACACTCAGTCATGTTAGTGCAGGTCAGGTTTATTGAGAACATACAGTTACAGTACTGGTCTGACTGTCGGTGTATTATGGGATGGTGCATAAGTGAAGTGTGGGGAAACGGTTACCAATGCACCTTTAATCCATTAGTTACATTACAGACACCAGCAGTACAGATCATACATAAGGTTGGACTTCTAGAACACACTCAGAATCTGTTTATTCAGTCAAAACTACTAAAAATCCATGAGCTTGTAAAATATTATACAGCAATAACTTTATTTAAAGCATTCAACAAATTACTACCAAGTAAGATACAAAAAAAAACTGCACAATTCAGGAGAGTACTCATAATTGGAGAGGTTTTGGAGTTTTCACCTTACCCAAATTTGGAACCACTTTTATGTGTCTGTATGTGCAGTGAAACTGTGGAACAGTCTGGACATCCAACACAAGCAACGGACACATATGCACCCATTTAAACTGGTCTGGAAACAGATGCTCTGGTCCCAGTATACAGACAGAGGCTCTGAAAACTGATGTTCCATCTGTATTCTGTCTGAAATGTTCAGGTGTGTTTGTTCCTCCTCCAGTCGGTCTGTGTTGTCCTTTACCTTCTGCTGTTGTTCTGACCACCGCTGGGATGGGCTGTTCTGTACCATTAGTGCTGTTGGAGTTTTTTGTTTTTTTTACCATTGTTGGTCTGTAATTATTGCTGTTCTGTACCATTAGTGCTGTTGTAGTTTTTTGTTTTTTTTACCATTGTTGGTCTGTAATTATTGCTGTTCTGTACCATTAGTGCTGTTGTAGTTTTTTGTTTTTTTTTACCATTGTTGGTCTATAATTATTGCTGTTCTGTACCATTAGTGCTGTTGGAGTTTTTTGTTTTTTTTACCATTGTTGGTCTGTAATTATTGCTGTTCTGTACCATTAGTGCTGTTGGAGTTTTTTGTTTTTTTTTACCATTGTTGGTCTGTAATTATTGCTGTTCTGTACCATTAGTGCTGTTGTAGTTTTTTTGTTTTTTTTACCATTGTTGGTCTGTAATTATTGCTGTTCTGTACCATTAGTGCTGTTGTAGTTTTTTGTTTGTACCATTGTTGGTCTGTAATTATTGCTGTTCTGTACCATTAGTGCTGTTGTAGTTTTTTGTTTTTTTTTACCATTGTTGGTCTGTAATTATTGCTGTTCTGTACCATTAGTGCTGTTGTAGTTTTTTGTTTTTTTTACCATTGTTGGTCTGTAATTATTGCTGTTCTGTACCATTAGTGCTGTTGGAGTTTTTTGTTTTTTTTTACCATTGTTGGTCTATAATTATTGCTGTTCTGTACCATTAGTGCTGTTGGAGTTTTTTGTTTTTTTTACCATTGTTGGTCTGTAATTATTGCTGTTCTGTACCATTAGTGCTGTTGTAGTTTTTTGTTTTTTTTTTTACCATTGTTGGTCTGTAATTATTGCTGTTCTGTACCATTAGTGCTGTTGGAGTTTTTTGTTTTTTTTACCATTGTTGGTCTGTAATTATTGCTTTTCTGTACCATTAGTGCTGTTGGAGTTTTTTGTTTTTTTTACCATTGTTGGTCTGTAATTATTGCTGTTCTGTACCATTAGTGCTGTTGTAGTTTTTTGTTTTTTTTTTACCATTGTTGGTCTGTAATTATTGCTGTTCTGTACCATTAGTGCTGTTGTAGTTTTTTGTTTTTTTTTTTACCATTGTTGGTCTGTAATTATTGCTGTTCTGTACCATTAGTGCTGTTGTAGTTTTTTGTTTTTTTTTACCATTGTTGGTCTGTAATTATTGCTGTTCTGTACCATTAGTGCTGTTGTAGTTTTTTGTTTTTTTTACCATTGTTGGTCTGTAATTATTGCTTTTCTGTACCATTAGTGCTGTTGTAGTTTTTTGTTTTTTTTTACCATTGTTGGTCTATAATTATTGCTGTTCTGTACCATTAGTGCTGTTGTAGTTTTTTGTTTTTTTTACCATTGTTGGTCTGTAATTATTGCTGTTCTGTACCATTAGTGCTGTTGTAGTTTTTTGTTTTTTTTTTACCATTGTTGGTCTGTAATTATTGCTGTTCTGTACCATTAGTGCTGTTGTAGTTTTTTGTTTTTTTTTTACCATTGTTGGTCTGTAATTATTGCTGTTCTGTACCATTAGTGCTGTTGGAGTTTTTTGTTTTTTTTACCATTGTTGGTCTGTAATTATTGCTGTTCTGTACCATTAGTGCTGTTGTAGTTTTTTGTTTTTTTTACCATTGTTGGTCTGTAATTATTGCTGTTCTGTACCATTAGTGCTGTTGTAGTTTTTTGTTTTTTTTACCATTGTTGGTCTGTAATTATTGCTGTTCTGTACCATTAGTGCTGTTGTAGTTTTTTTTTTTTTTTTTTTACCATTGTTGGTCTGTAATTATTGCTGTTCTGTACCATTAGTGCTGTTGTAGTTTTTTGTTTTTTTTTACCATTGTTGGTCTGTAATTATTGCTGTTCTGTACCATTAGTGCTGTTGTAGTTTTTTGTTTTTTTTTTACCATTGTTAGTCTGTAATTATTGCTGTTCTGTACCATTAGTGCTGTTGTAGTTTTTTGTTTTTTTTTACCATTGTTGGTCTGTAATTATTGCTGTTCTGTACCATTAGTGCTGTTGTAGTTTTTTGTTTTTTTTACCATTGTTGGTCTGTAACTATTGCTGTTCTGTACCATTAGTGCTGTTGTAGTTTTTTGTTTTTTTTACCATTGTTGGTCTGTAATTATTGCTTTTCTGTACCATTAGTGCTGTTGTAGTTTTTTGTTTTTTTTTACCATTGTTGGTCTATAATTATTGCTGTTCTGTACCATTAGTGCTGTTGTAGTTTTTTGTTTTTTTTACCATTGTTGGTCTGTAATTATTGCTGTTCTGTACCATTAGTGCTGTTGGAGTTTTTTGTTTTTTTTACCATTGTTGGTCTGTAATTATTGCTGTTCTGTACCATTAGTGCTGTTGTAGTTTTTTGTTTTTTTTACCATTGTTGGTCTGTAATTATTGCTGTTCTGTACCATTAGTGCTGTTGTAGTTTTTTGTTTTTTTTACCATTGTTGGTCTGTAATTATTGCTGTTCTGTACCATTAGTGCTGTTGTAGTTTTTTGTTTTTTTTTTTACCATTGTTGGTCTATAATTATTGCTGTTCTGTACCATTAGTGCTGTTGTAGTTTTTTGTTTTTTTTACCATTGTTGGTCTGTAATTATTGCTGTTCTGTACCATTAGTGCTGTTGTAGTTTTTTGTTTTTTTTACCATTGTTGGTCTGTAATTATTGCTGTTCTGTACCATTAGTGCTGTTGTAGTTTTTTGTTTTTTTTACCATTGTTGGTCTGTAATTATTGCTGTTCTGTACCATTAGTGCTGTTGTAGTTTTTTGTTTTTTTTACCATTGTTGGTCTGTAATTATTGCTGTTCTGTACCATTAGTGCTGTTGTAGTTTTTTGTTTTTTTTTACCATTGTTGGTCTGTAATTATTGCTGTTCTGTACCATTAGTGCTGTTGTAGTTTTTTGTTTTTTTTACCATTGTTGGTCTGTAATTATTGCTGTTCTGTACCATTAGTGCTGTTGGAGTTTTTTGTTTTTTTTACCATTGTTGGTCTATAATTATTGCTGTTCTGTACCATTAGTGCTGTTGTAGTTTTTTGTTTTTTTTACCATTGTTGGTCTGTAATTATTGCTGTTCTGTACCATTAGTGCTGTTGGAGTTTTTTGTTTTTTTTACCATTGTTGGTCTATAATTATTGCTGTTCTGTACCATTAGTGCTGTTGGAGGTTTTTGTTTTTTTTTTACCATTGTTGGTCTGTAATTATTGCTGTTCTGTACCATTAGTGCTGTTGTAGTTTTTTGTTTTTTTTACCATTGTTGGTCTGTAATTATTGCTGTTCTGTACCATTAGTGCTGTTGTAGTTTTTTGTTTTTTTTTACCATTGTTGGTCTGTAATTATTGCTGTTCTGTACCATTAGTGCTGTTGGAGTTTTTTGTTTTTTTTTTACCATTGTTGGTCTATAATTATTGCTGTTCTGTACCATTAGTGCTGTTGTAGTTTTTTGTTTTTTTTACCATTGTTGGTCTGTAATTATTGCTGTTCTGTACCATTAGTGCTGTTGGAGTTTTTTGTTTTTTTTACCATTGTTGGTCTATAATTATTGCTGTTCTGTACCATTAGTGCTGTTGGAGTTTTTTGTTTTTTTTACCATTGTTGGTCTATAATTATTGCTGTTCTGTACCATTAGTGCTGTTGGAGTTTTTTGTTTTTTTTTTTTCCATTGTTGGTCTGTAATTATTGCTGTTCTGTACCATTAGTGCTGTTGGAGTTTTTTGTTTTTTTTACCATTGTTGGTCTGTAATTATTGCTGTTCTGTACCATTAGTGCTGTTGGAGTTTTTTGTTTTTTTTACCATTGTTGGTCTATAATTATTGCTGTTCTGTACCATTAGTGCTGTTGGAGTTTTTTGTTTTTTTTACCATTGTTGGTCTATAATTATTGCTGTTCTGTACCATTAGTGCTGTTGTAGTTTTTTGTTTTTTTTACCATTGTTGGTCTGTAATTATTGCTGTTCTGTACCATTAGTGCTGTTGTAGTTTTTTGTTTTTTTTACCATTGTTGGTCTGTAATTATTGCTGTTCTGTACCATTAGTGCTGTTGTAGTTTTTTGTTTTTTTTACCATTGTTGGTCTGTAATTATTGCTGTTCTGTACCATTAGTGCTGTTGGAGGTTTTTGTTTTTTTTACCATTGTTGGTCTGTAATTATTGCTGTTCTGTACCATTAGTGCTGTTGTAGTTTTTTGTTTTTTTTACCATTGTTGGTCTGTAATTATTGCTGTTCTGTACCATTAGTGCTGTTGGAGTTTTTTGTTTTTTTTACCATTGTTGGTCTATAATTATTGCTGTTCTGTACCATTAGTGCTGTTGGAGTTTTTTGTTTTTTTTACCATTGTTGGTCTATAATTATTGCTGTTCTGTACCATTAGTGCTGTTGTAGTTTTTTGTTTTTTTTACCATTGTTGGTCTGTAATTATTGCTGTTCTGTACCATTAGTGCTGTTGTAGTTTTTTGTTTTTTTTACCATTGTTGGTCTATAATTATTGCTGTTCTGTACCATTAGTGCTGTTGTAGTTTTTTGTTTTTTTTACCATTGTTGGTCTGTAATTATTGCTGTTCTGTACCATTAGTGCTGTTGTAGTTTTTTGTTTTTTTTTTTACCATTGTTGGTCTGTAATTATTGCTGTTCTGTACCATTAGTGCTGTTGGAGTTTTTTGTTTTTTTTACCATTGTTGGTCTGTAATTATTGCTGTTCTGTACCATTAGTGCTGTTGTAGTTTTTTGTTTTTTTTACCATTGTTGGTCTGTAATTATTGCTGTTCTGTACCATTAGTGCTGTTGTAGTTTTTTGGTTTTTTTTACCATTGTTGGTCTGTAATTATTGCTGTTCTGTACCATTAGTGCTGTTGTAGTTTTTTGTTTTTTTTACCATTGTTGGTCTATAATTATTGCTGTTCTGTACCATTAGTGCTGTTGTAGTTTTTTGTTTTTTTTACCATTGTTGGTCTGTAATTATTGCTGTTCTGTACCATTAGTGCTGTTGTAGTTTTTTGTTTTTTTTTACCATTGTTGGTCTGTAATTATTGCTGTTCTGTACCATTAGTGCTGTTGTAGTTTTTTGTTTTTTTTTTTACCATTGTTGGTCTATAATTATTGCTGTTCTGTACCATTAGTGCTGTTGTAGTTTTTTGTTTTTTTTACCATTGTTGGTCTATAATTATTGCTGTTCTGTACCATTAGTGCTGTTGTAGTTTTTTGTTTTTTTTACCATTGTTGGTCTGTAATTATTGCTGTTCTGTACCATTAGTGCTGTTGGAGTTTTTTGTTTTTTTTACCATTGTTGGTCTGTAATTATTGCTGTTCTGTACCATTAGTGCTGTTGGAGTTTTTTGTTTTTTTTACCATTGTTGGTCTATAATTATTGCTGTTCTGTACCATTAGTGCTGTTGTAGTTTTTTGTTTTTTTTTACCATTGTTGGTCTGTAATTATTGCTTTTCTGTACCATTAGTGCTGTTGTAGTTTTTTGTTTTTTTTTACCATTGTTGGTCTGTAATTATTGCTGTTCTGTACCATTAGTGCTGTTGGAGTTTTTTGTTTTTTTTACCATTGTTGGTCTGTAATTATTGCTGTTCTGTACCATTAGTGCTGTTGGAGTTTTTTGTTTTTTTTACCATTGTTGGTCTGTAATTATTGCTGTTCTGTACCATTAGTGCTGTTGGAGTTTTTGTTTTTTTTACCATTGTTGGTCTGTAATTATTGCTGTTCTGTACCATTAGTGCTGTTGGAGTTTTTTGTTTTTTTTACCATTGTTGGTCTGTAATTATTGCTGTTCTGTACCATTAGTGCTGTTGTAGTTTTTTGTTTTTTTTACCATTGTTGGTCTGTAATTATTGCTGTTCTGTACCATTAGTGCTGTTGTAGTTTTTTGTTTTTTTTACCATTGTTGGTCTGTAATTATTGCTGTTCTGTACCATTAGTGCTGTTGTAGTTTTTTGTTTTTTTTACCATTGTTGGTCTGTAATTATTGCTGTTCTGTACCATTAGTGCTGTTGTAGTTTTTTGTTTTTTTTTTACCATTGTTGGTCTGTAATTATTGCTGTTCTGTACCATTAGTGCTGTTGTAGTTTTTTGTTTTTTTTACCATTGTTGGTCTGTAATTATTGCTGTTCTGTACCATTAGTGCTGTTGTAGTTTTTTGTTTTTTTTACCATTGTTGGTCTGTAATTATTGCTGTTCTGTACCATTAGTGCTGTTGTAGTTTTTTGTTTTTTTTACCATTGTTGGTCTGTAATTATTGCTGTTCTGTACCATTAGTGCTGTTGTAGTTTTTTGTTTTTTTTACCATTGTTGGTCTGTAATTATTGCTGTTCTGTACCATTAGTGCTGTTGGAGTTTTTTGTTTTTTTTACCATTGTTGGTCTGTAATTATTGCTGTTCTGTACCATTAGTGCTGTTGTAGTTTTTTGTTTTTTTTACCATTGTTGGTCTATAATTATTGCTGTTCTGTACCATTAGTGCTGTTGTAGTTTTTATTTTTTTTTTTACCATTGTTGGTCTGTAATTATTGCTTTTCTGTACCATTAGTGCTGTTGGAGTTTTTTTGTTTGTACCATTGCTGGTCTGTAATTATTAAAATGTAAGTTGACTGTTAACTGTTACCATGGTAACACCACCAGGAATGTACTTTGTTTCTATTTTTCACACACATTTTGCTTATACAATGTAAATACTGTCAAATGAGTTCATTCTAATTTGGTTTTAGGCCTATTTTGTTCTGTTTTCTTCATTGTTCTGGTCTGAAGTCAAAGGACTGGAGTGAAGATTTAAAATGTTCTTATGTTCAGTTATTGGATGATGAAATGGGGGTGGGGTTAAATAAGGTTTTCTTCTTCCCACTCCTTTTTGAGTATAGATGAATGATTTTTTTTTTTTTAATTTTGAATTTGCATGTATTCTGTAAATGCTCGAAATAAAGAAACGAATGAACGAAGCGTCCACTGTGTTGTCTGATATGGAACTAAAACAACCAAACCCATGAATATACAAGAGAACAGCTGCAGAAGAACTGTCCACTGGAGTGACCACTGGAGTGACCACTGTGCGTGAAAGGGTTAATATCGATACAGTATCGTCGAATGAAATATCGCGATATATTGCAGAAGCGATATTTTCTCCCAGCCCTAATTACAGTGTGATTCAGACAGTATGAGTGTGAACTGCCATGGTGGGAGGTCTGCACATGCACACTACAGGGTGGAACACAACAAAAGCACAACGCCGTCTTTTAGCTCTGATTTGTTTCGGAAGCCGGTGCTTTTTCCGAATGTGCACATTTCCACTTTTACAGTCGGGGACTCGTAAAGCATCTGATAAAATGTGTGGGACATGCTGCTGGACTCGTGTCAGCATAATCTCCACTCAAACCGCTTCCTTTGAACATTAGAACTGTGACACTTTTTAGGCATTTATTCAAATTTTGCAGCGTCTTGACAAGTCGTACACAGCAGAGATGGTCATGACTCACCACATGCAAATGAGAATCAAGTCTGGAGTGTTTGAGCTGGAGTCCATGAACTCAAGTCTGTTAGATTTCCACCCTAATTTGTCAAGATATTATTAGCTGTTTATCCTCTGTGCACTATTTATGCGTTATCATGTTTATAATTGGAAACTATTAGAATTTATTCATTCTTCGGTTACAGTGTTTGTTCCTTCAACTGTCGAACAGACTGTATTGTATTTACTATACATGGATGTTTAACAACCAGGCAAAAAGGAAAACTGAGGAAATGTACACTGTAAAAAAAATAATAAAATGGTAATATTCCAGCAGCAGGGGTGCCAAAAAAATACTGTTAAATAATGGAAAATAACCATCTCATACAAATACAGTAATTTTCCATAATTAAAATACAGTTTTTTGCTCTAACTTTACATGAGATTTTGCTTTTTTTTTTGTTTTTGACCTTTAATACATGTAAATATTCTTTATTAAACATTAAAAACAATCAAATTCCCTATAAATACATATATATATATATATATATATATATATATATATATATATATATATATATATATATACACATATACATATATATATATATACACACACACATATATATGTATAATTTTCAGTGAGACTCAGTTGTCCAATCCACTGATAAAAACTGTATTTGGACAGTTTATCAGTGCTTATACATGTTCTACATTCACAAAAATACATTTATTCAACATTTTTGTTGTGAAACCTCCTGTAATTACACAAGATATTTGTCAATTAACAAACAAGTCTGGTTCAACTGACAGAACTAATACTTCTGTTACCGTTAACTGTCAGTAATTTTATCTGGTCTTAATATAAATAAATAAATAAATAAATAAATAAATAAATATATATATATATATATATATATATATATATATATATATATATATTTTTTTTTTATTTTTTTTTATTTTTTTTTTTTTTGACAGTATTAAACTTTAAATTAACAGTCTAATCTCATAAATAGAAAATAAATATTTGTGAAATTATGATACATTTGCAAATGTATTTTAACTGTATTTTTCTTTGAAAAAGAAAAAAGTTCTTTTAAAAAATGGAAATGTTTTGGTTATTCACAGTTACAGTTTTTTCATGTTATTTTCCATTTGACATGTAAAATTACAGTCCGTTTTTGTCATTTCAATGATATTTTCCTGTATCTTAAAAATACAGGAAAAATCTGCAAAATAAACAGTGAAAATTCTGTTAAATTACAGATTTTTTTTACAGTGTATTATTTAACACTTATTAAATACTGTTAGTTTTTTTTGTTGGGATTGAACTCCAATCCTGTTCTGATGTTAGTTGTGAACTAATAGAATCTGAACATTTGAACAGGATCTGAAACTGGAATGTGTGTAAAACAGAATTTCAGTTTGAACACAGTTTGAACATTTGGTGATAGAACATTAGATCCTGTTCTGATTAAATAAAAATGTGTTTAGTATTTGTGCAGATTTCTGCTGGAATTAAATTCTTCAAGGAAATAATCATTTAAAAAAAAAGAAGAAACAAACAAAAAAAAGCCTTTTTAACAGTATCATGATATATGGTATTGTGATCCTAGTATTGTGATTTGTATCATATCACCAGATTCTTGCTGATACACAGCCCTGCTCTTACCTAATGTTTGGATGTGATGTGATGTGATGAGGAGAAGCCACATTTGTCTTTTGGGTGTTGGACTGAAAAACTCTGGGAACCTGTGAATGTCACAGTCTCATCTGTCAGGAGTCGTTCTGCAGTACAGTGTCGTCGTTCTCTGGGATTCTCCTGCTCCACATTGTGACAGAAGTAGGTTTGGCCCCTGTCTTACATTGGATTAAACTAATCTGATTTGAGCCCTGATGAATCTTATTGGATTTGTGACCCTCACCTCACTATCCTGGCATAACCCACCGAGGGACGGGAGTACAGAGGAAAACAGGTGAGATTGAAGGGGGAGATCAAACAAATAGCACAACCTTAAACACCTTGGTTGAAATCCAGAATGAGTGAGTGTGCATTCAATCTGCATTTATCCCAGAAACAGACCCAAGGCATTAGGATGGAAAAAAAAAACACAGATTCTTCTGTTCATAATGCAAAACCCTTTGAATTGCAGATGAAAGCGAGTGAAAACCTATTAAGTGCCTTATAATATGCTGGTAGCACACAAGCACTTATCAAAACACACGATTACTTTGCCTTTGGCGTAAAGTAGTGGTGCTGTAGCGTGGCTGGATATGTTCGCAGGATGATTGGTGCTTTTGCTCGGAGGGTCCTGTTCTTTTCAAATGTCATATTTACGAAGCAGGATCCGAGAAAAGAAAAGTTCATCGCCAGACTATCTTAAATACATTGGCTGACATTTTTTGTTGCTCAGCGGCAAAGTGATTTACAGCGCCCCGGTCCTGCAGCCGCAGGAGTAATACCATCAATTTGGCCTAATTCAGTTTCAGTGACACAGCTCTCACACTGGGTAAACCCAATCCCTCTGAGCACCTTCAGCTTCAGCGGCCAGCGGTAAAGATGGAGGGGCTTCAAGTGTTCGCAACTGGCATCATGACAGCAGACATGAGGAAGCGGGTCGATTATTTCACAGCACTGTGGGTATGGAGATGATATGGTGTCCAGTTTGTTATAATTACACAAAATCTGTTCATTTGATTTTCACTTCCTTTGGTTAATGCCTGACATCATGGGCCTCTGAGTCTGAATGTGGAACTTTGAATCTGAGTCTGTCCCCCAACCAGTAAATACCTCTGCCAAGGAGCAAGGGTCTAATAGTTTTGGATTTTTCATTATAGTTTAGTTTTATTTAGTTTTGACTTGTTTTTTTTTCTCTAACTCAGTTTGTTTTAATTCCTTGTTAGAGCAGGTTTGCTACTTTGTATTAGTTTTCATTTTTTTTCCAAATGCTTAGTTTTAGTTCAGTTTTAGTATTAATTTTAGTTTTGTCGTGTCTCAAGGTCAAGGTTCCTTTATTTATACCTGTAGGTAGATTTGTTTTGCAGTCTAGCTGATTGCCTTGGCATTCCAACAACACATACATTGAACAGTCAAGACAGGCACTTGATCACGCTCACAGACAGGACAAAAAGACAGGACAAAAAGTGCTCAGTGTTCCACCATTCATTTGTATAGCAGCATGGATAAATAAAAGAATAAAATAAATAAGATCAAATACATAAAAACAAGATGCAATAAAAACACAATAAAAACCAGAAAAGATAAAAACAATCTGGGATAAAAACCAGGATAAGAACATAAAATTAAAATTTTTTTAAAATTTTAAAATTTGAAGTCACAATAATAATAAATAGAGCAAAGAAATGGAATAAATAACTAAATAAGTTAGTAAAGTGCAATGTCACTATTTCTTATTGAGCTCAGTGACGGCGACAGTGTACAGCTACTTTTATGCCTTTTTAATCTATTCTTGTATTTTAGTCTATTATCTTGCTGTTTATTCTTCTGTGCGACACTGTTTTAATTGTACAGCTGTTTTTACGTTTTTAATCTATTCTTGTATTTTTCTTTCATTTTTGGTTTTTCCCCTGTAAGTCGCTTTAGAAAAAAGCATCTGCCAAATGCATAAATGTAAATGTAAAATGTAAATGTATCTTTCCTCTTCTTCTCTGTCGTCGAATTCAAATCAATCCCAGACAGGACTCTGCTGCTTTAGTCTCCATGTTTCCAGGTAGAGTGGGGACCAGAAGACGACTGGAAACCACAAGTGAACACAAGTGACGGACCCTTAAATATCATATGGTGACGCTAGCTAAAATTGCTAGAGTGAAATAAATCGATTTCATATCAGTCTGACATTGACAAAGACGAAAACGAAGGGAATTTGATCCATAATTTTTATATATTTTAGTTAGTTTTGTATCTTTACCTCTTCCCTTTTGTTCTGAATCTCTATGGCAGAGGTAAGCAGCTGTGCAGTCGGGGAAAATTTTTGGTTTAGCCTCTACTTATTTAATTTTTAACCCTTTCATGCACAGTGGTCACTCCAGTGGACAGTTACTCTACAGCTTTAATCTTGTATATTTATGGGTTTTGTTGTTTTAGTTCCATATCAACCAACACAGTGGACACTTATGCACCATCTCATAAACTGCAATTCATACCATTACTGTAACTTTGCTGTTCGTGATTGGTTCTTGAGTGGAAATCAATTGTTAATGTTTATTTTTTTTGCATTTTATCTCCATGAAGTGAGTAATAACTAGTATTAGAATGTGTTAAAATGTGAGAAAACATCAGATTAGCTGCATTAAACATGGTTTCATTTCACTGTTTTCATATCACTTTATGATATTGGGTTTTAAATACATGTTTCTTTGCTTCAAGAATAAAATTCATGGTGTAGCTGAGTGGACATTTTTGTAACTCCATGAAAAACAGGTTGATTTAAAAAAAAAAAAAAAAAATTCAATCACATTGTTTTTTTTTTTCATGCCTAAAGAGGAATAAAAACACTCAGGAAAAATAAAATCTTGATTACGGTTCTCATAGTTCATGCATGAAAGGGTTAAACTAGAAAAGCACTCGGAGAGCACAGACCTCCACCAAGGCAGATCAGTCACCCCCACCCCCATCCCGCCACCCCATCACCAACAAAATTTAATCATTTCTTCCTAGTGCCAGTATCAACATTTCCTGAAATTTTCATCCAAATCTGTCCATAACTTTCTGAGTTCTCTTGCACACAGACAGACAGACAGACAGACAGACAGACAGACAGACAGACAGACAAACGCCGGCAAAAGCAGGACCTCCTTGGTGGAGGTACTGAACTGGCTACTTCACACTGTATGAGTTGTGCTTAGGATGTGCTGAAACACAGTTCTGTATCATTTGGTTTGTACAGGAGCATGTTTAACAGGGGTCACTGACCGCAGGTTTTTGTGTTTTATGCCACTTTTGTCAGGTATGCTGTATTTTGTTTTAATAATTTAATGTATTAGCTGCATGTATTAGGGCTGTCAAACTCATGTTAGTTCAGTTCCACATTCAGCTAAATCTGATCTGCAGTGGGCCCAACCAGTAAAATAATAACAGAATAATATAGAAATAATGTCAACTCCAAACTTTTCTCTATGTTTCAGAGGGAAAAAAGTCCATTTACATTATGAACAGGTTTACATCTACAAACTATCCTTTCAAAAGATGTGAATAACATGAACAAATTGAAAAAATATGTGTAATTTTAACAATATTCTGCCTCAGTTTATCATTTACACATTTACATTATAATATAAAAATACACAAAACATTTAGTAGCAGACAGAATATTGTTAAAATTGTACTTACTTCTCTTAAGACATTTCAGGTTGTTCATATTTGTTCAGGTTATTCACATGTTTTTGCAAAATTCTACTTTGTTTTAGTGTAAATACATGAACATATTTACATTTACAGAGAGAAACATGTGGAGTTGTCATTATTTCTATGTTATTCTGATAGTATTTGACTGGTCCTGCCCACTGGAGATTGAATTGTTCTGAATGTGGAACCTGAACTAAAAGGATTGTTCATATCGTCAGTGTAATTTTTCCATTAATAAATTCATCCTGCAGGGCCGGACTGGACCCTTTGGTGGGCCGGATTTGGGCCCCAGGCCACGTGTTTGACACCTGTGATTTAATGTATTAGCCCTTTTGTTGTGGATCTCTATGGCAGAGGGGCATGTTTTACGGGGGTCACTGACCGCAGGTTTTTGTGTTTTATGCCATTTTTGTCGGGAGCCGAAAAACAATAAACGCAGACTGCCCCCAAAGTCGTACGTGTGGGTCTCGTCCTTAAAAAAAAACACAACACAGAGTCCGACACCACTGGTTCCACATGTGAAGTCAGATAATAGTCAAAGGCACCACCTCAACAAACAGAACAGTATGAATCAAATACTTCCTACGTCTGCGAATCCAAAAGTCAGCGACAGTTGGCGATAAAGTCCTCAGGAGTTGCGCATTTGGAAACTTCTACGGCAAATTGAATACGGTGGTCGATTTATGTGTTGTGTTTTCAAGCGCCTCTGCCATTAACTGCAGTGACAAAGTGGAACGGAACACATTTACAGTGACGGTGAAAGTCTGGACGGTTTAACTGATGATACCTGTCAGTGGCCCCCTCTAACGCAGAAAAGTAGATTAGCAATGTGAATGAGAAGAAGGTCATCAATCATCATAAAGGCTCTGAGGAGAAATGATGTTTTAAAGATTTATTTTTACCACAGGATATACTGCACTAACACCATGTTTTGCCAGGCTAAGAAGTAAAGAGGCTGTCATCATTTTGATTAAAGGGTTTCTGTATTTTGGTTTCTTAAACAAATCGCCTGCTGTTTTAAAACTCTGCAGATACTAGAGTTCATTTAATGCTGTGCTAACTGAACAGAGCAGAGCTGTCAAACTCATGTTAGTTCAGTTCCACATTCAGTTAAATTTGATCTGCAGTGGGCTGAACCAGTCAAATAATAACAGAATAATATAGAAATAATGTCAACTCCAAACTTTTCTCTATGTTTTAGATCAGGGCTGTCAAACTCATGTAGGTTCAGTTCCATATTCAGCCCAATTTCATCTGCAGCGGACCACACCAGTAAAATAATGACTAAATAACCTATAAATAATGACAAATCCAAGTTTTTCTTTTTGTTTTTTGTGCAAAAAAAGCCCCAATTAAATTATGAAAAATTTACATTTTACAAAAAACATGTCAATAACTTGAAAAAACTGAAATTTCCTTTGAAAAATTAGTGCAATTTTAACAATATTCTGCTCGGACTTATTATTTCTACATGTACATTTACACACAGTGTTCCATAAACATTTGGGAACAGGCAGAATATTGTTCAAATGTTGGAGTTTGGAACTAAAATTTGAACAGTTTCTCCAATATTCCATCTGTTATTCTGAACACAACTGCAGATCCCAGTGGATCCATAAATGCACCAAACATTTAGGAACAGGCACAATATTGTTACAATTGCACACTTCAGGTTGTTCATCTCTGCTTTTATTTCTGTATTTATTTGCATTTTATTGTGAAAGAATAGTTTTGTAAATGTAAATATTTTCAGTGTAATCTTATTTTTTTTCACTTAAATTTTTCCACATAATTTTTCACAAAGAAAATTAGTGGTTGTCATTATTTCTGGTTATTGTGTTGTTCTTTTGACTGTAGATCCCATTGGTCTGTATGTGGAACCTGAACCAAAAGGATTTGTTCAACCTGGACTGTTCAGGTTCATTTATGCACTTTCATCCTGCAGGGCCGGAGTGGAACCTTTGGCGAAGGGGCCAGATTTGGCCCCCGGGACGCATGTTTGACACCTGTGGTTTAGAGCAATAAAAGTAAATTTACATTATGAACAGGTTTACATCTACAAACTATCCTTTCAAAAGATGTGAATAACATGAACAAACTGAAAAAATCAGTGTAATTTGAAAACTATTCTGCCTCAGTTTATCATTTCCACATGTACATTATAACGTACAGATCACAGTGGATCTACAAACACACAAAACATTTAATAACAGACAGAATCTTGTTAAAATTGTACTCACTTCTCTTAAGACATTTCAGGTTGTTCATATTTGTTCAGGTTATTCACATTTTTTGCAGAATTATACTTTGTTTTAGTGTAAATACATGAAAATGTTTACATTTACAAAGACAAAAATGTGGAGTTGTCATTATTTCTATGTTCTTATGATAGTATTTGACTGGTCCTGCCCACTGGAGATTGAATTGGTCTGAATATGGAACCTGAACTAAAAGGATTGGTAATATCTTAGTGCAGTGTTTTTCAACCTTGGGGTCTGGACCCCACGTGGGGTCGTCTGGAATTTCTTGTAACTGATAAAAAAAAAAAAAGAAAAACTACTAAAGTGGCAAGGTTTCCCTGTAAAAGGATCAGTATTATTCCAATGCAAACTTTGGTGCTGCTGGTGGATGTAGACCCCAGGTGAGCCTCTAAATAAGACCCTCTGTCCTCCTCATTTCAGTTTAACCCCATGAACACTGGTTTCAGATGTTTGTGGTGCAAGATTTAATCAGTTTGAGAAAGAACAGACTGTAGCACACAACTGAAAGAGGGGATTGGGAGCAGTTAATGCAGTGTTTTTTAACCCTAGGGTCAGGACCCCACGTAGGGTCACCTGGAATTCAAATGGGATCGCCTGAAATTTCTAGTAATTGGTAAAAAAAAATAAAAATCAAAACTTACTAATAAAAATTTACATTATATAACCTAATGTCGTGTAAAATTAATGTCTGTTTGCAACATATAGCAAACTATTACATGATCAAAACCAAATTAATTTTGCCAAAAAAAAAAAAAAAGTCTCTGTTTTGAATGTCTGGGCTCGCCAGAAATGTGTGATGTTAAAATGGAGTCAGGAGCCAAAAAAGGTTGGAAACCACTGAATTAGTGTAACTTTTGCATTTCACAAATTCATCCCCAGGGCCAGATTAGACCCTTTGGTGGGCTGGATTTGGCCCCCAGGCCACATGTTTGACACCTGTGGTTCAGAGGCTTGGGAGTTTTGCCTTTTTCTTAAATGTCAATAGTCATTGTCGGACCAAACCTTCACAGGGAGCTAATGAGTATCTGATTTGGAGCCCCCTAGGCAACACCAATACTATAGATGGTTAATCCTTGGAGGACATGTCCATTTATGGGCTATTGATGCAAAGGACTGACGCCCCAGGTTAGTCTGACTGATCGTGCTGTTAAGTGGGACACCAGGTCTGAGCAGAGACCCAACATTAGCCTGTTATCATAACGTTAGGGCGTAGAGCTCTGGGTGACGGACAGCAGCTCATGGTCAAGGACAGTCCTTTAAGAGGACGGACAGGATTCTGTGTGGTTCAGCTCACGTATGACTGCATGGACACGCCTAGTGCTCGGCAGTGGCCACGCCCACTAACTGTTTAGACTGACCGGCTAAAGCGGGGGGGTCAAACTCCTGTTCTTTCAGGTTCCACATTCAGCCCAATTTGATCTGCAGTGGACCGGACCAGTCAAATAAGAACAGAAGAACCGATAAATAATGACAACTGCACATTTTTGTCTGTGTTTTAGTGAAAAAAAACCATGAAATTATGAAAATACTTACATTTATAAACTATCCAAACAAAAAAAGATGTGAATAATCTGAAAAAACTGAAATTTCTTTAGGAAAATCAGTGCAGTTTTACCACTCTTCTTCCTCCACTTCTCATTAGTCCATGTGCATTCTGGATCAGATCTCCAAAGACACTAAACACTGAGGAACAGGAAGAAAAGAGTTCAAACTGGACTGAATTTAATACAGACATTTCAGGTTGGACACATTTGTTCAGGTTAGTCACATTTTATTGGTACAGGAGAGTTTGGAAATGGAAAGATTTTCACAATTTAATGTGATTTTTTTGCACTAAAATTTGAAGTTTTCATTATTTATAGGCATAATGTTAGGTGTTTTTTTGGGTGGTTTTTATGTGGTTTTTGGGTAATTTTTAGATAATTTTTAGGGGTGTTTTTGGGTGATTTTTGGGTAATTTTTAGGTGTTTTTTTTGGGTAATTTTTAGGTGCTTTTTGGGTAATTTTTTAGGTGATTTTTAGGTGTTTTTTTGGGTGATTTTTGAGTGGTTTTTACGCAGTTTTTGGGTATTTTTTGGGTAATTTTTAGATGATTTTTAGGGGTTTTTTTTGGGTGACTGTTGGGTGATTTTTAGGTGCTTTTTGGGTAATTTTTTAGGTGATTTTTAAGTGGGTTTTTTTGGGGGGAGATTTTTGTGTGGTTTTTACGCAGTTTTTGGGTGTTTTCTGAGTTATTTTTAGATGATTTTTAGGGGTTTTTTGGGGTGATTATTGGGTGATTTTTAGGTGATTTTAGGTGTTTTTTTGGGTGATTTTTGGGTGATTTTTACGTGGTTTTTAGTAACATTTGTTATGATGTGGGGCTATATAAATAAAAATGTGATTGATTGATTGATTGATTAAAGGTTGGATATGTGGACCCTGATAACACTGCCAATCTAAAGCCTTCAGGAGGATTGGAAGCTCATGTACCATCTTTGAAAACCTGAAATCTTCCAGTCTCAACTGGAACCTGGTATGTCCCACCTTTTTTTCAGGTGCGAAAATTCAGCCGTTTAATAAAGGAAATGGTTTCAGTACGGTTTACGTTTTTGGAGGAAGTGAAACATGACAGAGGGACAGTGGACAGGAAATCCCTTTATGAAATATTCTGATGGAGAAAAAGATGAACATGGGGTGGGCACTCCATCCACCCATCCATCCATCCTGTTATCCGGGGCCAGGTCATGGAGGCTATAGTCTAAGGGCCTGATTTACTAAAGGTCTGTGTTGCCCCCCTGGCCTGGCCGGTGTCCAGAGGGGGGGGTGTATTCTGTATGTAGAAACAAAGAGGCACCAACGTTTAGTTTGCGTTCAACTCGACTGCAGCATTTATTCTGCTTTTACCACTAAAGCAAATAAACAATTGACTTCCTGAGGTGATTAACAAATGTACTGAGTAACATCAGGTAAGCTACAGTATCTTAAAGCACCTGAGGTATCACACCATCTCCTGAAAACACAACAGTAACCACTGTATGTAAATATACAGAAATGTATCACTGAGTAATAACAATATGAATGTCCATAACTGTCCTTATTTTCCAGCTGCATTGGATTCACATATATCAACCAGTAAAACAATAAAGAAATCCAGTTTGCTCTCATTTTGTCACTGCAGCATTGTACACTGGTAAACACTTTCGGTCACTTTACAAATAATATAATACATATAAACTGCAGTAAGGAACTTCCCTATTACTTCATAAATTACTGTGAAACATTTGCATACATTCACAAGTTACCTTGTTTCTGTCTCTACTAAACACACTTATCACTGAAATACAGGTGGAAACAGTCTAGCAGATCATTCAGTATAGGCATTAGCCATTTAAACACCTTCTGACTCATTAACAAAATGAAACAGAACCTGTTTATGTGTCTCATTTGCATTTCTATTGTACACGTGTGTTAACTAGCCATTAGCAACAGGTCTGCTAGCCTAGCATGAGAGTGTACAGCTAAACATACCTATTTTCACATATTACTAAAGCACAACTCAGCTTACACATTTCCGATTTTCAACAAGGACCCATTATCCCTTATTTTGGAGTACGTGCTTGTGAATTTGAGGACTATTAACCCACCTGTATGCAGAAACAAAGAGGCACCAACGTTAAGCTTGCATTGGGCTCGACTGCAGCATTTATTCTGCAGTGCCCGCCTCTGAGGGGTAAGACATTCCTCACAAGCGCTGTGCGCCACCTAGTGACCTGTCTGAGTATAGCAGCAACAAGTAAAGTACAATGAAATCAGTACTTACTCACTATTTTAGCACCGAAAAATATGAAAAAAATATGTGGGGTGTCTTTTTTTCTATTTTTTAACAAGCATGCATCATGCATTTTTAACCCTTTACATTTGCGTGTGTAAAAACATGCGCAAACTTGACACAAAAACCCATTGAAGCTGATCTACCAAAAGGACGCACTGAGGTTTGCGTCTCTCAGATGGGCAAAACAGCTTGTGCAACCCATTTAGCATGTTTTCCCAGATGAATATGTAATATGGGCGTTTCTGCCAGAACACGCAAAATTATTGGGAGGAGTAAATGCAAATATTTATTTAGCACATGCAATGTGATTTACCAAACCTGAAACTGATTGCATGGCTGATTTTGCGTCTATATTTAGTGCGTCTGAAAGGCAGGTTTGGATTTCACGCAAAACCGGCTGCAGTAATTGTGGCGAGGAGGAGGTATAGACACAACACAGAGAACCAACCTGATCTGATCACAGCAACATTTATGGAACGAGGGAAGAAAAAAATAATAATAATTTGAGACATATGTCCCGCCCTCACACACACACACACACACACACACACACTGCTGTCCACGGTGTTGTGACTGGACTCCTGAACCTTCTATTTAAGCTCTGATGTGGAGGGTTTCCTCTCATGCCCATGGACTTCAAAGTTTTCGTTCACCATACAGAGTGACACACAGACAGAAGGTGTTTATTTGACTAATAACACACTTCACCGCTGATAAACAACAACAGAGAAATACCTGTTCACCCCTCTGTGTGGAAAAAGAACAACTTCATATTTATGAGTGCTGGAATATCCCAGAGCAGTTTTTACAGCGCACTGTCTCCATGACGACAACCAGTAGCACAAGCAAAATCCTCCTTTAATTAGGGCGGTCTCCAAGACTTTGCGCCTGTTGTCATTTGTGCAGGTGATCTGACCTGATCAGCCCTGACACGCAAATCAATAGCACATGCATATTTTAGCGCGAGCAAGCACATTTGCGCCCGTTATTTGCAATCTTAGGGAGGGAATCCAGGGAGGAGTCCAGGAGGTTTCCAAAACAGATGCCCAGGCCACGTCAGCTGGTTCCTCTGGATGTGGAGGAGCAGAAAGAGGAAAATGGCAAAAATGTCCAAAACTTTGTGATCTCCCAATAGTGAAGAATTGAAAATGGTCCAGATCTGAGGACAGGTCTCCTAGGACAGGGGTTCGCAAAGTGGGGTACATGTACCCCCAGGGGTACTTGGAAGAAGCCCAGGGGGCACTGGAATTTTTTATCTTTTTTTTAAATACATTAAATAAGTCATCATGTACCGATTAATGCTGAAATATAAAACACAATAAATACATTCATGTAATAGTTTTATTGTCAACCATCTTGTTGAAACTTTGGGAACATTTGAAGAACATTTATATTTTATATTATTCAAAATGAGTTTATTTGAGTTTATGAGTATTACTTTTGTTTATGAAAGGTTCATTTATTAATAAATGACCAATTTATTTATTTTTCTTATCAATGAAAGAGGGCACTTTTCTGTTTAAATTTTGCACAAAATTTACTTAAAAATGTATTATTATTATTTATTTTTTTTTATTTTTATTATTTTTTTTAAATATTACAGTTAAATATATATTGTTTGCTTACAAAGTTTTGTAAATACAAACAGACACCTTCGGCAGAAAAACAAATTTGGCCTAATTTTTTCTATCAAAAATGCTGAAGTGAGAGTTGGGGGTACTTGGATAAAAAAAGTCTATTTCAGGGGGTACTCCACTGTAAAAAGTTGGAGAACCAGTGTTCTAGGACTGAGACTCGGGACGGACCTACCCTGTGTGAAATTTGAAGGTAAATTTGCTGCAGTTTTTGTGTTCAAATGTACAGACAGATGGAACATAATGTATAAACAGACCAGAATGTAATATCCCTGCTTCTATAATACTCATACACAATATGATAAGTATCAGCCAGTGAACCAATGGGATGAGTTACAGCCTTTACTTACTGTTGACATTGTAAAAATAATGAAACCTGGATCTACATCTGAAAATACATGACAAACACTCTTAGTTTCCGACAAAGCTCATTGTAAATAAAAACACTGCGATGCTGTTTTCCTCAAACTGCCAACAACAGCCACTTGACCTTCTGAGAAAACACAAAACAATGCAGCGATGAAAGTGAGGAAAGAAAAAAAAAAAAACCTGAACTTTTCTGAGTGTTTCATTGTGCGTGCTCTTAGGTGCATTCTGGTGCACTTCAGGAGCAAAAACCTGTAAAAGCATTAAGGTTCAAAACAGAAAATGGCCGTTTCTCTCAGTTTCCTGGAGCCAGGACCACTTGAACTTCTTTTGGATTCCGGCCTCACACTTCAGTTCGACTCCACGCTGAAGGACCAGGAGTTCTGACATGTTTTCACAGAATATTTACACCAAATACACTGGCGGGAAAATACTCAAAGCCAATCCGCCATCTGGTCTCCAGAGACGTGAAATGGACCACGTGTCATCAACGGACCAAACAGAGCCGTCGATACAAGTTCCGCGTTGTGAACGAGCATCTCATTGGTCGAGATGAACGGAGAAGAAAGCAATATGGCCGCACCGATGAGACAGACGCAAATAAACATAATTTACACTTTTCGAAGTGATTTATGCATAATTTTCTGGCTGAAATGTTGCCAAACCAGCCAGAAATGAACGTTGAATTTACCGGAAAATATGCTCAGTTTTCAGAAAAAAAATGGATTTCCGGCAAAAACCAGAACACTTTCATCACTGACAATGTGCTTTGTATCGACACCTGGCTGTAAAATGCATTAGTTTGAATGTAACTTTTGGATCATGTCGACTACAGAGGACAGCACACAGATGAACTCTCACCTAAATCGTTTCTAAAACTGGTGAATCAAAGTGGTCCTAGAGTGGAGCCTTGTGCTGGAGCTGTGGTGAAACTCCTGAAGCTGGACTGAGTGTCTTTGAACTGAATGAGATTCAGCTTCAACAGCAGCTCTTTGGTCGGATTCCGACTCAAATCAACAGACGCTGGAGCTTTAAAAGTGTCCCTTTAACAGACCGTTAGCCTCACTGCCAGTGTTGTGCAAATTACTGCCAAACTGTAATCCATTACACACTAATTGTTACTGTTATTTAAAAGTAATTCCCTACCTTACAATATTACTGTCTCTGAACTGTAATGTATTACATAACTCCTGTATTACTTCCCACCCCCCACCCCCCGATACAACAGATAGGAGACCCTTGGGACACATTAATTTGGCCCTGAAGTACATGTGGATGGATAGCTCAGTGAGTCTACGATGTTCGAATCCCAGCAGGAACGCTTGTATTTTTCCAACATTTTCCATGTTCAAACAGGGCGGGGCCGAGAACGCCAGTAGATAAATAAATCCGCTATCGATAAAGAATTCTAACTACTCATAGAAACGTTAGCTTTGTCATTGCTGATCACAGGGGTCATGCTAATGCTAACTAGCTTGTGTAAAGCAGGGTTCAAGTCAGTAATGAGCAGTGGTGATTTCATGTGAATAACATGAACATTTGATACATTATTACCTCCGCCAAGGAGGTTATGTTTTTGCCAGGGTTTGTTTGTTTGTCTGTCTGTTTGTTTGTTTGTTTGTTTGTTTGTCTGTCCGTTAGTGTGCAACATAACTCAAAAAGTTATGGACAGATTTGGATGAAATTTTCAGGGTTTGTTGGAAATGGGATAAGGAAGAAATGATTAAATTTTGGTGGTGATCAGGGGTGGGGGGGCCCACGGGGGGGGGCCACTGATCAGCCTTGGCGGAGGTCTGCGTTCTCCGAGTGCTTCTAGTTCACATTGTTATAAAAGGATAGTTTGTACATTTAAACATTTTAATGTAATGTTTTTTTGTTTGTTTTTTTATACCAAAACAAAGTGAAAAAATTGGAATTGTCATTATTTCTAGGTCATTATGATACTATTTTACCGATCTGAGCCACTTGAGATTGAACTGGTCTGAATGTGGAACCTGAACTTAAAGGAGTGTTCATATCTTCAGTGTCATTTTTGCATTTCACAGATTCATCCCATGAGCCACACTGGACCCTATGGCGTGCCGGTTTTGGCCCCCGGGCCACATGTTTGACACCTGTGCCTTTGGTCTCATGGTCTTGCTGTTTTGGGTTTTTTTTTTCAGCAATTAAATTATGAGTGAAAAGTGTATTGTAATGAAAACACTACTGAACATGCACCCAGTAAAATATGACTGAAAATTGATTAGTAATGCCTTACACTACTGAGTAACAGTGTAATCTGTTACTGTAATGCATTACTTTTGTAACGTGTTACTCCCAACACCGATCCTAGCATAATTGCCTTTGTCATCCACTACATGGACAAAAGTCTGTGGACACAATGAATCCTTTCTATGAATCTTTTCTAACAGGGCTCTGGGATCCAAAACAATAAGGACTAATGACAGAATATAGTTTTATATTATGGGATAGATATCCTATTGATTATTAATATTGATGTTTTTGTGTCTGATCCTCATGAACAGGACATCTGACAGCTGGACACATGATGTGTCCACAGATTTATGTCCATATAGTTTAGAAACATCAGTGTTTCACTGTAGTTTAATGGTAGATGTTTCTTCCTCAGTCAGATGTGATGACAGTAGATGGTTAGATGAGGAAGAACAGTATTATTTACAGTCAGAGCAGGACAAATATTACAGACATTTAGAGGAAGAACATTTAAAATCACAGTCATGGGTTAATGGCAGTTTTTTCTGAGATGTGAGGACAGTAGCTGGTTAGTTGTGGCTCAGCTGGTAAAGCAGGTCGTCCAATGACCAAAGGGTTGGCGGTTTGAATCCTGGTCCTGACTGTCCACATGTCAAAGTGTCTTTGGGCAACTGAACCCTTCATGGCTCCCTGCATGGAACTGCATGGCAGCAGCCACCTAGTGTATGAGTGAAGGTGAGGCTTCATAAAGTGCTTTGGGCACCGTAGGAATGTGCTATAGAAGTGCAGTCTGTTTACCATTTACAGCCAGAGCAGGAAAAATATTTTAGAGGAAGAACATTTAAAATCATAGTCACAGATTAAAAAAAAAAAAAAAAAGTCAGTGTTGATACTAATTCAGTCCAAACCGTCTCTGAGGCATTTTGGAAACAAGGATAATAATTTCCCCCAAACAAACCAATGCACTCATATTTATCCCATAATATCAAACTATATTCTGACATTAGTCCTTATTGTTTTGGATCCCAGAGCCCTGTTAGAAAAGAAACACCTGGATTTAACATGTCCACAAACTTTTGTCCATTTGTGTCTAAGATAGGAAATTATGATATGAGGATAACAATATGTTTGTATTATTATTATTATTATTATTAATGACCTGCCCCTGTCCCTCTATGTGGTCCACTCCGTGGACTCTTAAAAAGCAAATCAAGACATTTTTATGTAAGAAAGCTTTTGGTTGATGGATTTATCCTTTTTATTTATTTAATGAAATTATTCTTAAGTAGTTTTATTGCACCCATTTTATGTACAGCACTTTGTTATTTTTATCTGTGAAAAGCGCTTTATAAATAAACTTTATTTACTTGCCATTATAATTATTATTATCATTATTATTGTTGTCGTTGTTGTTATTATTGCATGTCTTTCCATATCTTCAGTCTCCTCGGCTGTGGTTCCACACCAGTGTCAGTGAACTTCAAAACTCCGCTGCGTTGCTCCCACACTTCTGTCCGAACATGACCTCACACTGCTGCTCTATAAAGTACATTTTTACATACAAATTGTTCCCACTCCGGCTTTAAAGATCCATTTCTGATATAAACTCCCTTCATCAAGTGCTTTTTAAAGAAAGTTAAAGTAGCTACAGATGTATTTCTCTAATGTACATGATATCTCTGTCTGGTCTGGAGCCTTTCCCTTCAGTTAAGGCTGCTGTTTTATCAGTTTTCCTCCCAGAATGCCAATGACTGGTAGACTGTGCTCCGTCCACTTTCACTCGCTCTCTTCTCTCCATAGATATCTCATCCTGCTTAATACCAAAGCCAACCATGTGTGATATTGGCTGTGCAGGATTCCAGTGGCACTCACTGCAGTCCACTAGTATTTTACTTCTCCACTACTCAGGAAGTCACGCTTATTCTGCTCCAAATTTTCCAAGAAGAGGGGGCGCATTTTTGCACCTGACAGGAAACACAGGAGGGACCTGGACACAGGAGGGACCTGGACACAGGAGGGACCTGGACACAGGAGGGACCTGGACTAGACCACATGCCTGCTGTGGTCCTGCTGTGGGTTAACCTCTGAACACCCACCCACCCAAACACTGGTGACCCACTGAACTGAGGGTACATCTGACCCCTGTTTGACCGAATGAAGTTTAAGTTGTGTTTTAGTCACATTCTAAACACAGACACAAGGAGGCGTCCATATTCAATTGAAACATTTAACATAGAAGGATTTATAGAAGCAAGTAGTGCTGCGTACCTAAACCCATGTTCGGGTCCAGGCCTGGACTCCAGTCCAGAGGTTTAGGTTCAGGTCCGGACTTAGAAGTCATAAGACAAGTGTGAGCAGAGCAACTTAGCTAACTTAAGTCTGAAGACTGAGACTACTATCAAAGACTTCAGTTAATTTGTGCTGAACTACAATTACAATGTATATAAACCTAATTACTAATATGGTTTGTAAAGGTTCATTGTTTGTAGAATGAGTTCAGGAAGAATAGCTCAGTGTAAGCTAACTATCGATTGAAATAAACACAAAATCAACTCGGATTCAAACTTGTCTGGGACTCTGGTTTATTATTACACTTTATTATAATATTATATATATTATAATATATAATATTTGGTTTTGTGTTACAGAACTTACATTTCTGAATGAAAAATTCAGCAGGTAAGAGAAATAAATTACTTATAATTTTTTTTTTTTTTTCTTTTTGGGGTATCTGGGCCCACAGAAGTGATACCACTGTAAGACAGGCATCAGTCGTGCGTGCGTGGACCGCGTAATATGAGTGATCCACATGCGGTTCTATTTAAACTGGGGGATCCGTGCGTGGAACAGACCGACCCAGGACACACTGGAGGAGTTCTATCCCTGGAGCCGGTGGATGTGTGTGGGCACAGGGCTGTGTGGGCTCCTCTGCTGAGGCTGATGACCCCGTGACCCGGATCCGGATCGGAAGAAGAAGGTACGGTACGGATCCGGGACAACCTAAGATGAGTGATGGGTCCCCATGCAGCTGTATTTCAGTGTGCTTCAGACTCTGACTTTTACCATATATTTGCGGTGTTGACAGTGTCTTTGACTCTTTGTCTTCATTCTTGGTACATTGTTTTGCCCCTTGCAAAAGGTAACGCAATACGAACGCAAGAGTCAGGACTCTTGCGTTCGTATTGCGTTACCTTTTTGGGACTCCCAACATTCCTCTACTAATATATGCTATGATGCTACGGCAACAATTACAAAAAATTGGGGCTATCAGACCCGTTACAATTTCCACGCCTATTTTCCTGGACTGAAAATCCTCCAAACGTGGCTCAAACTCCCCCAGCTGTTATTTTGCCACCAAACATCACCGTCAGCGTGGCTGAGGCAGCATGTGGGCTTGTCTCTGTGTCGTGGTGGCGTCTCAAGTGCCTTGAGATGTTTGACGTTCCCCCAGCGACCTGGATCTGTTTCCCACACAGTTTGCACTTTGCTTTATCTAAAGGCAGCTTCGTCACATGGTCCCAGACTTTACTGTTGGTACGTCGCGGCATTGTGTTCACCTGACCTGTGATCTGATGTCCAATATGGCGACTGTACATAAGTGCTAGTTTGTTTTGGAAGTCCAGTACCGGTTCCCGACGTTCCGTTTTTTTTGGACTCGAACCGAAACGTTTTTACAAGTCCAGAACCGGTCCATGGTACCAGTACGCAGCACTAGAAGTCAGTTGTGCTTGGTGTCCGAATTTAGGTCCCTTCCTGTCCTTTCACATGGTGTCTTTTGTTTTGTGATCCTGCCTATCCCACATGCTGATACTGACCTGTGAATCTGAAGGTGGGACAGATATTTTTGACTTTCAGCTGTTCATATATCATACATAACAGAACATAGGACCTTCGTTTTACACAGATCCATTCCCTAAGTAGACCAGATGTAGCACAGAACATTTATAATGAATATGATGATAGTTTTTGTGTAATGAGTGGACAAAAGTAGTTCGCGATAGATAAAATCTCAACTTTGTCATTCTCTGTAACACGCAATTATAAATTTTAAGTCAATATTTTCACATTTCTCAGGACTATAGATTCCTGTGAAATGATTCTGAAAATGTCAGACCTCTAGTTCCTGTTGTTCAGAAGTTACAGATGCCTGAAAATAGATGAAAATTTCAAGTCTTAATTTTGGTCACAATTTTAGAGTACCCCCTACCTACTTCAAATGGTCAAAACTTTGGAACTATTTACAAATTAGACTTGAAATTTTGGATTTTCCATCATATATAATGTACTAGAAGTATGTAAAAGTTTAGAAAAATCTGCGAGGGTTCAGGTGGGGACCACTGGATGAAATTATATGGAATGACCCAAATATGATGTGAACCTGGAAGGAAGAGACTGCAGACCCTCCACCATCAGTCCAGTCCAGTTTGGACCAGTACGGGTTCAGGTGAAAGACAACAACGAGGAAAGAGACGTTAATAAAGGCGTCCATACACTGTGCGATTATTTCGATCGTTGCACGCAGCTCCATCTCAAACTGCGTGAATCCATGGTACAGTAAGGCTCACGATTCCTGTTCTCACACTGTAGGACCATACACCAGAGGACGCACCGCACTGTAGGACCATACACCAGAGGACGCACCGCACTGTAGGACCACACACCAGAGGACGCACCGCACTGTAGGACCATACACCAGAGGACGCACCGCACTGTAGGACCACACACCAGAGGACACACCACACTGTAGGACCATACACCAGAGGACGCACCGCACTGTAGGACCACACACCAGAGGACGCACCGCACTGTAGGACCACACACCAGAGGACACACCACACTGTAGGACCATACACCAGAGGACGCACCGCACTGTAGGACCACACACCAGAGGACGCACCGCACTGTAGGACCATACACCAGAGGACGCACCACCGCTGGATCCAGAAATACAACGTTAAAATACCAAGGAATCTGGAAGTGCATAGATGATTGTGTTTTGGTGTGAGTCACCAAATGGTAGTGCTAAACCAAAACCAACGAGCTGCTTTGGTAATATGTGTCATTATCTGTGAGGAATCAAAAAAGAAGAAAAGACGACCACATGTTTGGTGCAGGAACTGTTTGTCCAGACGTGGACAGTATGGGCTGTCAGTCCTACAGCAAAGGGAACGAGAGGGAAGAGGCAACAGATAAACTGCACAGGAACAATAGCCAGCTACTGTTAGCTTAGCATTAGCTTACAGTAGCTGGGTGTTATTGTATTGGCGAATGCACAGTGTGAGAATGTGAGGCCCATGGGCTCGTGGCAGTGCTTTGACAGTGCCATACCCTCACCAGGAGCGAGCAGGATTTCAAACAGCTGTGTTTTCCTTGCGAACACACGATTGCTGGTGGTGAGGTGTTCATGTCTTCTCCTTAGCCCATGTCCACTGCACCACACACCACACACCATCAGAGGAACATCTGGACCCAGCCCAGAGACAGAAGCACCAGTGAGAATCCAGCTCCAACACCGCACAGTGTATGGACGCCTGTAGACCAACGCTGTTTACCACCTATGAACTATGGTGGCTCTGAAAGACGTACACTGCTCTGTCTGTACGTCTGTATGTCTCTCTCTCTCTCTCTCTCTCTCTCTCTCTCTCTCTCTCTCTCTCTCTCTCTCACATGCTGTAAACAGAGGAATAGAACTCTGGAGTTTGACGTTGAAACGATGTAAAGTTTCACTTTCATTTCACACCAGCGTTACATACATCAGTTATGGACCACAGCCTCACGTATAGAACTGCGCCTGCACCCCCCCACACCCCCCCCCCCACCCAACTCCGACAAAAAACAAAAAAAAGAAACAAAACAATAAAAACCCTCTGTTTTTGACAAATCGCACCCTGCACCCTGCACACACACACACACACACACACACACACACACACACACACACCTACATACACACCAAGGTTATAATAGTTTTGGATTTTTAATTATAGTTTAGTTTTATTTAGTTTTTACTTTTTTTCTCTAATTCAGTTAGTTTGAATTAGTTTTTAGAGCATGTTTGCTAGTTTTTATTAGTTGTCATTTTGTTGTGAGTGCTTAGTTTTAGTTTAGTTTAGTTTTAGTATTAGTTTTAGTTATTTCATCTATTTTATCTTCCTCACCATCCTATTCAAAGAAATTAGTGAGGCGTGGAAATGGGTTACCCTGGACACTTTATTTGGGGGTGGGGTTAGTGTGGCTCACTGACTGAGCACAGACACAAACACATGTACATTATGATGTAGAAATTCCCTATAGCAGGTTCGGGGGGGGGGGGGGGGGGGGGGTGATCCATACACAATGTCACTTACGTGAAAACAATATGAAGATGTGCAAAGCATGAGAGGAGATGCACAAAGCAGCCAGCAGTAAACCAGACAGAAACATATATAAACCAGACAGAAACATATATAAACCAGACAGAAACATATATAAACCAGACAGAAACATATATAAACCAGACAGAAACATATATAAACCAGACAGAACTAGAAGCACTTGGAGAGCGCAGACCTCCACCAAGGCTGATCAGTGCCCCCCCCACCCCCGATCACCACCAAAATTTAATTATTTCTTCCTTATCCCATTTCCAACAAACCCTGAAAATTTCATCCAAATCTGTCCATAACTTTTTGAGTTATGTTGCACACTAACAGACAGACAAACAAACAAACAAACAAACAAACAAACAAACAAACAAACAAACCCTGGCAAAAACATAACCTCCTTGGCAGAGGTAAACATATATAAACCAGATAGAAACATATATAAACCAGATAGAAACATATATAAACCACTTATAAACATATATAAACCACATATAAATGTATATAAACCACTTATAAACATATATAAACCAGATAGAAACATATATAAACCACTTATAAACATATATAAACCAGACAGAAACATGTATAAACCAGATACAAACATATATAAACCACTTATAAACATATATAACCCAGTTCCTCATCAGTAAACCACACCTTAGCAGATATATCATCTCTTAATCATCTCCAGTTCCATTATTAGCCAACTTTGCTTCAGTTCAGTTCAGCTAGCTGTAGCTAGTAACATCACATGTTTTGTAACATTCTAACAGGTTCCATCCCTCTGTAATTGGATTAGTTTTCATCCTCCTCTTCTCTCCTCTTCTAAACTGTGCAGTTCAGGCCTTGGAAGGCCTTTTCATGGAGATAAACTCTCCAGTCTGTACCTGGATGCTAGTTCAACACCTGTCTGACTGTCATTCAGCTCTGCTCTGTCTGTGTCACTCACACACACACAGTGCACAAAAAAAAGAAAAAAAAAGAAAAAAAAACCCCGACCCCACTCATCACATAAGTCAGTCCCAGACAGGACTGTGCTGCTGTGTCCCAGCTTTAGTCTGTATGTTCCAGGTAGAGTGGGGACCAGAAGACCACTGGAAACCACCAGTGACCAGACATGACAGACTGTGAAGTGTCGTATGGTGCCATTAGCTAAAATTGCTCAATTTGATATCAATCTGACATTGACAAAGACAAAAACGAAGGGAATTTTATTCATAATTTTTATACATTTTAGTTAGTTTTGTAAGCTCACAATTGTTACGCCCCGGCCTAGGGGTTCACCAGGGCGAACATAATAGGCTCAACTTTTGTCCCCTCCCAGCTCCCAAGCACAGACGTCAGTCAAAACTAAAAATTCACAGTATTTATTATTAGTATTTTTTTCTCAACAACTAAGGAAGGGTTAGGGGAGGGTGCGGCTAAAACAACAAACAAAATATCTTCTGTAAAGTTTAGACTAAATTACCTAATCCAAAATAAATGCAAGAAATAAAATACAGAAAACTTACCTAACTACCTAACCAAAAACAGGAGAAAACGTGAAAACAAAGGAGCCGACCTACCAGAAAAAGGATCAATTTACAAAAAAAACTATTTACAACTACAAACAATCGAAGTGTCACAGGAACACACGAAGACTGACGGTCACACACACAAACACAGGGTTGGAAGCTGGCAGGAGGCAAGAGAGAGTGAGGACGGAAACTCCAGGGCCATTTTTAAAGGGCCGGGCAATCATGCTCCACCAATCAGCAACCTGCAACAAACAGACACAAAAGGGGCACAGCACACCTACAGGACGGGGGAGAACACACACACACTAGACAGAAAACACATACATATAACTAGACAAATTATGACCCAGGGTCATAACACAATACAGTTTCAGTTAGTTATCGTTTTTTTTTTTTTTTTCTTTTAATTAGAGTTTTTGTTTATTTCAGTTAGCAAAAATGTTTTTTCAATTTCAGTTTTCGTCATTTCGTTCATTTTCGTTAACGATTATAACCTTGACACACACACACACCTCAGAGTCAGTGTTTACTGTCACCTTCATTTACATTCAGTAAATCTTCCTCTCTCTCTCTCTTTCTGCATGTTGTGTTCAATAATCTGGTGTTATATTCCACACCTTAACAATGTCCCAGGGGCTTTCACGGTCTTTTATCCTTTACTCTGTTCACATGATCCCAAACACCTCATACATTATTCATACTGTTTTTCCTGAAATGCATTTTTGGTTTTAATGCATTTCCATATTTGTTGTATATTCCAGTTGAACATATGTTCACACTTAGACGGACAAATGCATGTGGGACCGTAGTCTGGCTCAAATAAACCTTATGGAAGCTCAAGATATTGTTTTTATTAAATAGATTTATTTTCCATCTGTCAAATATAGACAGTTACAGTTTAGCTGCTGGACTAAGATGAGGATCTTACACATGAATATCAGGACTGGTACTAACTCAGGGTAGGGATGTCCCAAGATGTCTAAAGAGAAATAAGTGCAATTTTAACCCTTTCATGCATGAATTATTAGAACCTTTGTCAAGATCTTTTCTTGTGTGTTTGTATTCCTCATTAGGCATGAAAAAACAATGCAGTTGAGCTTTTTTATTTTTATTTTTCATGGATTTACAAAAAATTCCACTTGGCTACACCATGCATTTTATTCTTGAAGCACAGAAACATGTATTTAAAACCCAATATCAGAAAGTGATATGAAAACAATGAAATAAAAACAGTTTTAAAGCTGCTAATCTGATGGTTTCTCACATTTTAACATACTCTAATACTAGTTAAGACTCACTTGATTGATTTGATTGACTGATGTATTTATTTCAAATATGAATGTCGAAACAGAAGAAAAATAAAGAAACAAAAGGCTTAAACACAAGACATAAGTTGAAATACATACAATACATATCGTCAGCTTCCTGCTAAAACCTGCTCTGTGACTTTTGGCAAATTTTACTGGAGAAACAAAAAACTGTTTATATAACAGGAAACTGTGAAATATGACAAAAAAACATACCTGAATGGAAACAGCTTTCACAGGAGACTGAAATTTGAAGCTCTAATAGGGGAGATGGCAGGTTTTTATTCCCAACCAAAAATGTCACTGAGCAGGTTTTATCAGGAAGCCCACGATATTCGAAAAGGAGTGAGAAGAAGCATAACTTATAAAATCCCACCCCTTCTCCTTAAATAAATAAAAACAGTAATAATCTTTCTAGTTCATGAAGATCAAAAAAAAAAAAAAAACTGCTAATTACAGTCTAACAACTAGAAGCACTCGGAGAGCGCAGACCTCCGCCAAGGCTGATCAGTGGCGCCCCCCGTGGGCCCCCCCACCCCCGATCACCAAAATTTAATCATTTCTTCCTTATCCCATTTCCAACAAACCCTGAAAATTTCAGCCAAATCTGTCCATAACTTTTTGAGTTATGTTGCACACTAACGGACAGACAAACAAACAAACAAACAGACAAACAAACAAACCCTGGCAAAAACATAACCTCCTTGGCGGAGGTAATCAATTGCTAATTGACATAAGACTGTAATTAACTTTTTTTTTTTTTTTTTTGCATATTATCTCCATGAAGTCAATAGTAACTAGTATTAGAGTTTGTTAAAATGTGAGAAAACATCAGATTAGCAGCATTAAAAATGTTTTTATTGCGTAGTTTTCCTTATCACTAGTCTCTTTTCCATTGGACATCTGCGCAAAACTTTACTGATATTTACTAAATGTCGAAAAAACAGAAGTGCGTAATGTCAGATTTTCCATTAAATCACAAATGCAATGATTTTTTTATTTATTATCACGAGATGACACAAGAAGTCATTCCATAAACATGGCCATGAACGTAAATATGGTGTTGATTTACAGATATATTCATTATTATTATATATTACCCCGCTATCTCCTACTAAATGACAAAATGAAGTGGTTTCCTGGTGTGTCCACACATACCCACACGTTTCTTCTTCTTCTTCTTCTCTTGTTGTAATGTTCGTCAACATTCGTTTTTTTAATTCACCTGACTCTTGTCGCAAAAAAAGGTCTTTCCATTGCAGTTTTGCTACGCCCAAAAAACCACCTCTTGCCCGCATAAAAACTTTTAATAATAAAAAAAAAAAGTTATATTTGCGCAATTTGAGGGTCAATGGAAAAACTTTCTGATATTAGGTTTTAAAGACATGTTTCTTTACTTCAAAAATTGAATGCATGGTGTCTGGCTGCGTGGACATTTTCGTAACTCCTTAAAAAAAAAAAACAAAAAAAACTCATGCCTAAAGAGGAATAAAAACACTCAGGAAAAATATCTTGGCTACGGTTCTTATAATTCATGCATGAAAGGGTTAAATGGTTTGTGTATTTATAGATCCAATGTGATCTATAAGTTATAATCGACATATGTAAATGATAAGAGGATTTTTCGTAAGACATTTCAGGTTATTCATGTTATTCACATATACTAATGAGTATGTCAGAAATATGCTTTAGAAATGATGAATTCAATGTTTATTAATGCTTAACTAATGTTCATTTTAATGACAAAGAAAACATTTATAACCGTGCTTATAAACCATATATTAATGAGTATTCATGTCAGAAATATGCTTTATAAATGATGAATTCAGTATTTATTAAAACTAAAAAATTAGGAAAACTCATGCCTAAAGAGGAATAAAAACACTCAGGAGAAATATCTTGGCTACGGTTCTCATAATTCATACATGAAAGGGTTAAATGGTTTGTGTATTTATAAATCCAATGTGATTTTTCTACAGACATTTCAGGTTGTTCATGTTATTCCCATTTTTTAAAGAGTAGTTTGTAGATTTAAATGTTTTCGTTGTGTAATTTTACTTTTTTTTTTTTTTACTGGTCCACCCACTTGAGATTCTATGGGGCTGAATGTGGTCCCTGAACTAAAACGACTTTGACAGCCCTGGCGTAGGTTGTTAACCACAACTACAGCTGAGCGGTTTGTCCAGAATGAAATGAGAAGATAAAGACAAGGTCCAAAAGTCTGATCTGGCAGGAGGAGAAGCAGTCACATACACCTGTCACTTAAAGCCCAGGGATCCACACGCACTCATTAGATGGTTTTTATTTTTAAAGACAAGTTCAGTGTCAGTCTATAAAGAGCTGAAGTCATGACCCATGGAACCTTATTTCAGAAAAACAACTGTATTATAGTCAGTGGTGAGATACAAGAACACTTTTATTCCCTTTGAAGTCTTCATCATTTAAACATGAGGTTTGTCAGTTTAAAGCACAGGTGTCAAACATGCGGTCCGGGGGCCAAAACCGTCCCGCCAAACGGTCCAATCTGACCCGCAACATGAATTTACAAAGTACAAAATGCAAAAATTACCCTGAAGATATTAACAGTCAAGGGCATCAAACTCCAAAATAACAGCATAATAACCTAGAAATAATGACTGCAAATGTTCTTCTTGGTTTAATGTGAGAAAAATAATACGACATTATGACTATAAATAATGGCAACACCCATTTTTTCTCTTTGATTTATTGCAAAGAACATTAAATTCTGATATCACTGGTCTACAATGTTTTAGAAATGATTTGCTTCAGACGTTAAATGTGCTAAATGTTACGTATTTTAATAAGATTAATTGGAAAATAAATGACAAAAGTGCCGGTTTGCTGATGCTTTCAAGGTATATGATTAAGTGTTATTACACATATATATTGGTTTATGTACATTTCTATAATAGTTTTATAAATCTTCCACTAAATAGAACCTGTAAAGTGAATGTATTCTAATGTGCAGACAGTGTTTTGAAGTAGATCTTGTAGCTCTGAGACAAATATTCCTTTTGAGTCAAATCCATTCTCTCGTTAATTCTTGAATTTCACATTTTGACCCAAGGCTGTATCTTGGAAAGTTCAGCCAACCAGCATTTTTGACTTGACTTTTCTTTGTCAGTGACTCTCATGTGGTAAAATTTCATTACTTTTACTCTGGAAGTATTTTCCTTGCAGACCAGTGTATCCTTTAACAATAAAATGTCAATAATCTGAACAAATATGAACAACCTGGAATGTCTAAAGACAAATAAGTGTAATTTTAACAATCTTCTGCCTGTTTTGTGTCTTTGGTAGATCTGATCTGTAATGCACATGTAGAAATCATAAGTTGAGGCAGAATATTGATCAAATTGTACTTATTTTTCTTCAGAAATTTAATTTTTTTTCCAGTTATTCACATCTTTTTTGTTTTGAATAGAAATAGTTTCATCATTTAATGTTATTTTTTGCACTAAAAAAATTTGCAGTTATCATTATTTATCGGTTAATCTGCTATTATTTGACTGGTTCGGCCCACTGGAGATCAAATTAGGCTGAATGTGGAACATGAAAGAACATGAGTTTGACAGCCCTGATTTAAATGATAATATAACATTAGACCAGGGCTGTCAAACTCATGTTAGTTCAGTTCCACATTCAGCTAAATCTGATCTGCAGCGGGCCGAACCTGTAAAATAATAACAGAATAATATAGAAATAATGTCAACTCCAAACTTTTCTGTTTTAGAGCGAAAAAAGTAAATTTACATTATGAACAGGTTTACATCTACAAACTATCCTTTCAAAAGATGTGAATAACATGAACAAACTGAAAAAATCAGTGTAATTTGAACACTGTTCTGCCTCAGTTTGTCATTTACACATGTTCATTAGAACTGACAGATCACAGTGGATCTACAAACACACAAAACATTTAATAACAGACAGGATATTGTTCAAATTGTACTGACTTCTCTTAAGACATCTCAGGTTGTTCATATTTGTTCAGGTTATTCACATTTTTTGCAAAATTATACTTTGTTTTAGTGTAAATACATGAAAATATTTACATTCACAAAGAGAAAAAATTGGAGTTGTTGTTATTTCTATGTTATTATGATAATATATGATAATATTTGACTGGTCCTGTCCACTGGAGATTGAATTGGTCTGAATGTGGAACCTGAACTAAAAGGATTGTTCATATTTTAGTGTAATTTTTGTATTTCACAAATTCATCCCCAGGGCCGGACTGGACCCTTTGGCGGGCCGGATTTGGCCCCCGGGGACGCATGTTTGACACCTGTGGATTAGAGTATTCTGCGTAAATACCAGGTGCCCAGAGCACGAGTTATGGATGGGTGGTGATGACGTGTCCTGTACGATAATGTGTAAAATTTACGACCGCAAGTGGCAGACATGTCTGGTCTGTTTGACGGTCTTCCTCAGTTGTATTTCTGTCTCTGTACTTCCATCTATGTAGTGGAACTTCATCCAGTAACATTCACACAGAACCGAAGACAAACTCAGAGATCGAGCAGAACAGGAGCTGCATAAAGTGTTTGTTCATCCACAAAACAAACACTGAGTAGAAATCTGCAGAAACAACTGACCATTCGCTCTGGGAGACCGCTTTTATTGGACCAAAAGTAGGTTGGGTTTTAGGTATAGACCACACCCCTATGTTCCCTTTTTATCATATTTTGAACATTAATCTAGTCACGTTGGAAACCCCCCTTTTTAGCTTGTTTCCGATAGGGTAAGGTCTTTTTGGTGTCTGTCAGGATTGGTCAAAACATTAATCTAACACTGGTACATATGCAACTAATTCCCAGTATCTGATTACTGAAAAAATCTAAATCTGACCAAGTGTACAGGGGTTGGACAAAATAATGGAAACACCTTAAAACATCACCAAAATATAATTTTATATGGTGTAGGTCCGCCTTTTGCGGCAATTACAGCCTCAGTTCTCCGAGGTATTGATTCATACAACTTGTGAATTGTTTCCAAAGGAATTTTCAGCCATTCTTCAGTCAGAATACCCTCCAACTCTTTTAGAGACGATGGCGGTGGAAATCGACGTCTTACTTGAATCTCTAAAACTGACCATAAATGCTCAATAATGTTGAGGTCTGGGGACTGTGCCGGCCATACGAGATGCTCAACTTCATTAGAATGTTCCTCATGCCATTCTTGAACAATTCTAGCTGTATGGATTGGGGCATTATCATCTTGAGGTGAAGGTGTTTCCATTATTTTGTCCAACCCCTGTATTTGTCTCATTTCTAGTCCAAATATCTCATCACACTTAAAATCAGACAGAATCACCTAAAGAGGAACTTTTCAGGGAGATATAAGAACTGATTTACAGACAACAGATCTGGAAAATCTGATTTCAAGAATCTGACCAAGATAATTTTCACTTGTTCCATTGGCAGATTTTTTTTTTTTTACTTGAATTAAGCAAAAAAAAAAAAAAAAGAAAACTTGAATTAAGCAAAAAAAATCTTGAATTAAGCAGAAAAAAAAAAAAAATCTGCCAATGGAACAACTGAAAATTATCTTGGTCAGATTTCTTGAAATCAGATTTTCCAGATCTATTAATCTATAAATCAGTTCTTATTTTGGAAAATGGACCAAAAGAGAAGTTACAACAAGTGGATGGACGACAAGGAAATTCAGACGGACACGAAACAAGCGGGTAAAAGCTGTCGGAGCCAAATGTCAGACACAAGTCTAAAGAAATACGAGAAAAGAAGAAACTTATACAGGATTAAAAGAAACTAAAGGCGCACAACGGTCGCAGTGGATCTGACTGTGGAACAAACCAATGGTGTGAATATGACACAAATATGCACTGTTTAGTTCATTCCATGCTGTAACAGTATCAGCAGAACATCAGCTGTTTAGTCACAAGTGAAGTCCAGTTAACCTAATGCTAATGCTAACTGGTCAACAGTCTGACATTAAACCTAAACCACAGAACTGGATGGATTCATGTTGTCACCGTGAGCTGAACACCAGTTTATTCTGTATGTTTGTGATTTCCACCTGAAATGGAGCGGACGGACTCTCCTCTTTTTCTGAACCTGTGGCTCGTTTGTGTCCTGGTCCAACATCTACTGTTTACAACGGCCCAGGTCAGACATGTGACCCCTGACCCTAATGGCCCAGGTCAGACATGTGACCCCTGACCCTAATGGCCCAGGTCAGACATGTGACCCCTGACCCTAACGGCCCAGGTCAGACATGTGACCCCTGACCCTAATGGCCCAGGTCAGACATGTGACCCCTGACCCTAATGGCCCAGGTCAGACATGTGACCCCTGACCCTAACGGCCCAGGTCAGACATGTGACCCCTGACCCTAACGGCCCAGGTCAGACATGTGACCCCTGACCCTAATGGCCCAGGTCAGACATGTGACCCCTGACCCTAACGGCCCAGGTCAGACATGTGACCCCTGACCCTAATGGCCCAGGTCAGACAGGTCACATGACACATCACACTGGTAGGAATCTGTCATCATGTGTTCTGTTTTTCATTTATGCATTTTTATTACTTTTCCTGTAGGAAAGCGAAAAAGGGACCAGGACCATGGAGTTCCAGACCAGCTGTCCTGGACCAGCTGGACCAGACCCTGGTCCAAAAGCCTGAACCTTTCACACGTTTATTTCCCTTTTAATCTCAAGGCACCTTTGTTTTGTTTTAATTTTTAATTTTAAAAAAATCTAACCTAATGCTGTCTGTTCATTTACAAGGCATCCAAATATGAGTACAAGTACTTTTATCAGTAATCTGCAGTTGAATTACATGCAGGCATTTGAGTAAATGTGTCTGACTTTAGGTTGAACCTGGACTATATCTGTAAAACAATAGAAATGAAACAGAACCATCCATCACACTGAAAGTTAGATGTGATTTAGTTTAAGGAATGAGAAGTTGAAAATACATGTTCTACCATTTTTAAACACAAATGAAGGATCTGTAATGATGGTTAACTTCATTTCAAATGTATTCCAGATGGATTCAGTGATTCACCAACCAGTAAAATGTTAAACCCAACCCGTCCACTTCAGTTCTGTGTCATTTTATTGAACTAGAGCTGAGTTTGTGAATGCACATGAACTGGACTACAGGTTCTGGTTCTGCTCCTCATACATCATCAACCTGATTTGAATAAATTACCTGAACTTTTGGGTGCAGTGGAAATGCAATTACCAGGAACTCTTTTACCCCAAAAAGTTCCTGGTAAATAAGTTCCTGGGCGTTTTGGTGGGAAAGGGCCTAATCCCTTCATGTATCAAACCCCCCCCAGCTGTCCTTGCCCCACAGACCTTACCATCTTCTCTTTATGACTAATATACAATAACACAATAAACATTCCATACTCTGAAAACTAAGCTAACCCACCTGTGACCCTCTGTCTGTATTTTTCCATTCTACCCCTTGACGCCTGTAACCATCTAATGTCAATAAGTCACACAACTTAGAACAAATCAGCAAAATACAGGAATCAGAGCTACATCCAGAGGTGTAGTCCAGTGTATACGGTTGTATACGCCATATACCTACTTATTTTTCAGTCATTGCGTATATCCTCTCCTAAATCCCCCTAATCTGCTCCATTCAGTAGTATTTGCAGCCAAATTGCCCATGTTTTCCCCCTCAGATGGTGAAGCCATAACCCACCCTACTCTGCCTCTAATTCACAGGTGTCAAACATGTGTCCCGGGGGCCAAATCTGGCCCACCAAAGGTTCCATTCCGGCCCTGCAGGATGAAAGTGCATAAATGAACCTGAACAGTCCAGGTTGTCCAAATCCTTTTGGTTCAGGTTCCACATACAGACCAGTGTGATCTACAGTCAAAAGAACAACACAATAACCCAGAAAGAATGACAAACACACATTTACTGTGTGAAAAATTATGTGGAAAAAATTTAAGTGAAAAAAATATTACACTGTGAAAATATTAACATTTACAAAACTATTCTTTCACAATAAAATGCAAATAAATACATAAATAAAAACAAAGATGAACAACCTGAAATGTGCAATTTGAACAATATTCTGTCTGTTCCTAAATGTTTGGTGCATTTATGGATCCACTGGGATCTGCAGTTGTGTTCAGAATAACAGATGGAATATTGGAGAAACTGTTCAAATTTTAGTTCCAAACTCCAACATTTGAACAATATTCTGCCTGTTCCCAAAAGTTTATGGAACACTGTGTGTAAATGTACATGTAGAAATAATAAGTCCACGCAGAATATTGTTAAAATTGCACAAATTTTTCAAATGAATTTTCTGTTTTTTCAGGTTATTCACTTTTTTTTTTTTTGTCAAATGTAAATATTTTCATTATTTAATTGTTTTGGGGGTTTTTTGCGCTAAAACAAAATGAAAAACTTGGATTTGTCATTATTTATAGGATATTAAGTCATTATTTTACTGGTCTGACCTGCTGCAGATCAAATTGGGCTGAATATGGAACTGAACCAGAATGAGTTTGACAGCCCTGATCTAATTGGCCAGTACTTGCTGCCTTCACTGATTAGATTGGTTAACTTTAGGCATGAGGATGAGCCAATCAGAGGCAGAGTAGGGCGGGTCATGCCGAGGAAACTACTGCTAACTCGCACCAGCCACCTCTGGAACCTGACTGGACACTTTAGGTGCCAGTGCCACCCCAGTTTATTGACAGGTCACTGCACATCTCTATGAAAAAAAGCGTGATTATTGGAAACTGTTCCTGATAAACTCATGATAATTTTTAATAGTGAGTAAATACTACTGATGGATTTTTGGGTAAACTAAATAGAGTAGTCTGACATGTCACTGATTCTAAAATGGTGTTTTTCTGTACCGGAAAAAAACTGGACTGGGGAAAAAATGAAATTAAAAAATTGAGAGTATACCCACTTCTCCAGGGACCACTACACCACTGGCTATATCATATTACATTCTAATTACATCATGCTTAGGTTTTTGTGTTCATCTGTAAAATTCTAACAAAAGACACATTTTTAATACTCTGAAAATCCACCAAAAACTCAAAAATCTGAATTTCTCAAAACTGTGAACAACCTTTATCGACATCATCCCTGGAAAATACATATAAAGTTTGAAATGAATCCGACCTTTAGTTTTGTCGGAGAAGATGCTTGAAGAAATTGCTGAGAAGCTCCTTCCCAGTGGCTCGTGGCCTAACGTCAGTCCATCATGTCTGCTCTAAAACTGATATTTGTGTCTCCTTGCTTTCTTTCTTTGAACACAGTGAGATGAGGGATGCGAGCTTGTAATGAAAGCTGATGTTATGTCAGTAGAAACGCTTCATATTCCTACAGGTTATGTAACAGGATCCATCAAATAATAGAAAACACCTCTGTGTCTGGGCTGAATTTGTTGTCATGGCTCCAGCTCTCAGCCTCAGCGCTCCTCCATCCAGGCTTCCACGCATTGTCCTCCTTACAAAACTGTTGCCATTCGTTACAGCAACTTTTTTTTTTTTGTCTCCCTGCCTCGACATGGAGGAAAAATGCATACATGTGACCTGTAAAAAAATGGAACGAGGTATTTTTCGGCGCTATCGATCAATCAGTTCCGGCATTCTTTCCTCCCTAGCACAGTTTCTGCTTTAAGTTCTGCCCCTTGAATGCCTCTCCTCTTTTAGCATTAGGCTTGTTTCCATAGCGATGACTCCCATGCTCCCACACTCTCTACTTCCAGGTAGGCACTGTCAGGGTGACAGCGCTTTACTGAAGAATTTCTCATCATTACAGCTGCTCTGCTAAAATAAAGAGAAAGATTCAAGCAGTAAGTCAATTGTCCTTGAGTGTGCTCCGATAAATTTCCATTGACATCTCGCTGAAAGGCTCAGACATTAACATTCGACGTAGCACAGTGGCTTTATACTTTAGTCTGAATAAAAACAACTGAAGAAGGGAAAACAGATCATAATTCTTACAATATGTGGCAAATGTCAAGGGAGTACTAGAAAGCACAGATTTTGAAGATCTTTTAATTCCTAGAAATATAATAAAAATAGCTCCAGTCATTAAAAAACATCTATTTCCGATCGTAGAATTGAAGTTGATTTAAAATGATCTGATGTTCTGCACACGTTAACGTGTTTGTGTTCAGTCAGTTCAGGGTAGAATGTTTATTTCAGTAGAAAGATGCATTTAGAGTTTGGCAGGTGGTGATCTGCAGGATCATCCCTGCCTGTGGATATTTTACATATCGGCTAAAATGTCCTTAGGGGGTCAAATGAGTGTCCATTTTTGTCAAAAAAAAAAAAACAAAAACAAAAAACAGTTGTCCTACAGTCATAGAAGTGTGTGTAAATAATGCTAATCCATTTGTGCACAGACTACTGATATTCTCTGACAGTGGAAGCTCTATTTTCATAAATACTGGATTTGGAATAGCACGTGGATGTGAAAACTTTTGCTGGTGGATGGACGTGACATTACCCATGATGCTCTGGTCAGTCCCAGTACTTTATTAGGAATAAACTTCTAGACTTCCTATTGCTAATTGTGCTCTTCTTCATAAATGTTGGTATTGTGGATCTAAAACAATCCCAGCTGACACAAAAACACTAAATGTGTCAGTGGACGGATGTGACATGGTTGTTGTGGATCCCATCATACTGATGCTCTGCAGCCATGTCAGCGTTTACACTAATGATCCCTGTGCAAAAACTAGGAGCACTATTATTTATTGGATAGTTTAGCATCAGACTAAAGAGGAAAGAACAATATAGAATTGCTCTTTCTGTATAAAAATGCTTCTTATTGTAAAAGTGTTGATGTAAACAGTGCTGTGTGCCATTCTTCATGTATGTATTGGTGGAACAGAAGCAGGATGGATCAGCACCATACTCCAGATTGAACCTGTACAAATAAAACATGTGATATGGAGGAGAGAATCTGGGAAGAAAAACTGGGGAATCCAAAAGAATAGATTTGTTTTTCAGCTCAATTCAGTTCAAATAGAACTTGTCCATTTGTGACATGAAAATATAGCATTACTTGTGCTGAAATGGTTCATTTTGAGCTGAAAACATAGTTCATATGAGCATCAACATGTTGAACAGAACTGAAATCCTGTCCATTTGAACAACTGTCATTTACCAACACAAAGTTCCTTTGGATTCACTGAGACTGATTTTTTTATGCACAAAAACACAAAGAAGAGCTCTGAGCACATTTGAGCCGGTATAGGTGTCAGTAGCGATGATCAGCCCCCTTCATCAACCCCACCCCCATCCCCCCTTCCCCGGCCCTGGAGCCTACAGGTGGATGCTGGGATGGTGGAGGGGGTTAAAGAGCTGGCCCTGGTGTTGGACTATGGATAGGCACAACACCACTGTATGGAAACGATGACACCACACTACTACATGACCAGAAGAAGAAAACCGCAGACGGAACCTCCTGCACATGCTCAGTGTATTGTTCTGTGGTCTGAGTGGATCCTGCCATAGGCTCTGTCTGTGTTTGTGGACAGCGCCACATAGGGATGTAACAATTACCGTTATAACGATAAACTGCAGTAAAATTGAAGACGGTTAGTATTACTGTTTAAATTCTAATTCTCATGATAACTGTTTGATTACCGCACTTTTCCGGAGAAAACGCCTATGTAAAGATCTGCTTTTATGTCAAATATTTGAGTATAGTTTTAATTTATTACAATTTTAATTTTCTATACCTAATATTTGGAACCAATATTCACTTTTAAAGTCTTTGAAAAGGTTCGTTAAATATCTGTGTGTTATTTATGCAATAAATTATATACATTTTTCAAATCAGATTTTATATTTTTTGTGTGTTTCTTGTCCTTTTATGTTTTTATAGTAGGTTAAAGTGAAAAAATAATAGACAGATGATATAGATGAAATTGTGCTGAAAAAACAGATCCCAAACATGGGTATAGTAGACATTTGTTTCTATAGTATATAAAGGCAAAATCAAAAGGACTGAAAAACAGACAAAATAGACTCAGACCACTAAGGGTTAATATTGGAATGTTTCTGACACAGAAGGGACATTGGGACTGTTATTTTATTTGGGTTTTTTTGTTTGTTTTTTTTCCAAAATACAACTTGGTTAAATTATTTCAGTGTGTGTATTAGTACTTTTTGAACATTTTGAGCACAATTTCAATAATACTGTGATAATAATGATAACTGTGATAATTTTGGTCACAATAACTAATTTTCATATGGTTCCATCCCTAGCGCCACATATAGGTGTGGCATATGTATTACACCGTTTGAACCCAGTTTTACTGTTCCCACTTGGACACAGATATTTATGGAAATGATAGGGGTATGGATGCAAAACTTGTAGAATCTGCAAAAGAAAAATACCAGGAGCGCTGTGGTCTGGACGTAGCCTTACTTTTGGAAATCCATCCTCCAGGTCATGTCAGGTCTCACAGGTACAGACGAACAACCATCCACTCTCACATTAACACCTACAGGCAGGAGCAGAGTATGCCCACTTTTCAGCCTGGGAGTTTCATGTCCAAATCTGCCCATTTCTTCCATAGAGGAGGAATTGGAATAAATGAAACAACAGCTAGCTCTGACAATGCCTTTGCATTGGTTATAAATTCAGGTATATGTTGGTAAGTTAACAGAAAACATCTCACTTTAATAATATGTTTAATTTAAATTTAAATCAGATAAAGATTTATAAGGTAAAAAATATGAATAAGATGAAAATGTATTTACCTTCGTACAGGAGCACTAAGTTTTACATTAAAATAATTTGAAATTAAAATGGCTTTTTTCTTCCCAACAGAGAGGTGTTCTATGTTTATGTAGTGGTGGATCCACAAAAAATGAAAGGGGGGGGGCTATGTATACATATAATATCCTTCTCTGAATTGTCCTGTTCTGGCTCAACAGAACTACTTGCTTTATCTACAGAACATACTCTGCACTACGGTCATATTTCACACACAGTATACTAGGGCTGGGTAAAAAAATCAGTTTCATCAATGGTAGATCAATTTGGTTGTAATTTTGCGTCATCGATTAATAGTGGATGAGATCGATTTTTCAGAGCAGGACCGAGAGTACGTGGAAGCGCGGCCGACTCCGTCTTGCGAACCCCTGGGGAAGACTTGGTCTCACGGCTCTGGGGCGGAAAAGACGCAGAGGAAGGGTGGGGAAAAGCCCTGAGCTGGAGCTCCTCCTGTCCTCAAACTGGAACCAACAGTGTGAAGGAACTGGACGCTGGAGGTTCTCTGAGGAGAGTCGCAGAAGCCAGTATGAACTTGGATCCAGACTATCACCTATGGCTGAGGATGGAGTTAGAGGAAGAGTAAAGCCACACCCACCCACCCACCCCCCACTCCCCAACCAACAATCCCGGAGCGTAACCTCACCGCTGCTCCAATCATGGAGAGCATCCCCCCAATGAGTAGAAGCCTCCAGCCATAAAACAGAATAAAGATGTTGAAGTCCGTTCAGATCTGCTGTACAAACATGGACATGTTTGTGTCCTGTTCATTATTTCAGAGCAGATTCAGCTCCTTCTGCTGAACTGTCAGATTTATTTCCTTTCTAATATCAATATTGATCCCAGTATTGATGTGTTGCATGACTGCGGTAGTCAAATAATCAGGTCACAACTCAAAATTGTACTTTGGTATCACTAATTTAATCTGAATCAGTCAGTTAATACTGAATTGAATCGATATTGGATCGAATTGTGATTAACCGATTCAGAACCTTATGAATTGAGATTGAATCGATTATGGAAATTGGCCATGATACCCAGGCCTATAATATAAACTTTAATCTGAATGAACCCTGAAGCTTAAATATAAACATTACAGCCGGGAAAAGTACCAAGACAATCAGATAGCAAATAGGTCACTGATTGGCCAACACAGATTTAGCTCACCAGGCAGCAGGTTCAGCGTGTACTGTGGAAGACTGGAGTTTGAATCCCAGGTGGCACAACCACTTTTTCTGCAGATTTTCACTCAGTGGGTTGGGTGTGACGCTGAGGGCACTGGTGGGTAAATCCACCAGGTTCACACTAAACTCTTCGGTAGCTTCATTTTCTTGAACCTGCCTTTGGGTTGGACCTGGCCTCTTCCTGCCCTCCATCACCAACGACTAACTTGCGCTACCGCTCCAAAAAAGACGAGTCATGGGCCAAACCACCTGAAACATTTAGGCGGGAAGAATTCCCTCAGATGGTGGAACCTATCTAATCTAGTGTGATGGAGGGGCTGCGCTGTCAGATGAATGGAGAAGGAATGCAAGAAGAAGAAGACTGGATAAGTGACAGATGAGTGTCAAAATTATTTTTCCATCCGACCGGCCCAAACTCCAGACTGACACGAGCCAGCCCATCGGGAATCCTCCTGAATCTCCCGATTAGCCACTCTGCCATCGCCTACAGCAGTGGTCCCAAACCGTTTTTGTGCTACAGACCGGTTTCATGCATGAACATTTTCTGCGGACAGGGTAGAGGTGTGGGGGTTCCAGTAACAGAAACCTTTGTCAGTTCAGAGCATGTGATCTGAAACCCTTCCACTGCAGATCAGACAGTTCCACTGATTCTACAGCAGAAGATCAACTCACCCTAATGCAGAACCAGTGGAACCTGGACTGGTTTAACTGGAACTAGACGGTCCCATCTGGGGCTGATGGAAGACACACAGTCCAGGTGGGTTCTGTAGATCCAGTCTAGTACTGGAACTGTCATCCAGATCACCCAGACACACACAGATCTGAGGTTGGAAACAGAAGAAGGACTTTCAGGGCTTTTGCGGAGATATCTGCAGATTCTGTTTGACTGGAATCCAGAATGAACAGAGGTTTGAAGTTGTCTCAGACATGGATGGATGTGTCGCAGCAGTTTGGAGGAGCTGGGGTGTCACCTGTAGGACCTGAGGAACCTGGAACTGAGGCAGTCTGTGACCCTGCAGTCTGTGACCCTTCTACAGTCTGTGACCCTTCTACAGTCTGTGACCCTTCAGTCTGTGACCTTTCTGCAGTCTGTGACCCTTCTGCAGTCTGTGACCCTGCAGTCTGTGACCCTTCTACAGTCTGTGACCCTTCAGTCTGTGACCCTTCAGTCTGTGACCCTTCTGGAGTCTGTGACCCTGCAGTCTGTGACCCTTCTACAGTCTGTGACCCTGCAGTCTGTGACCCTGCAGTCTGTGACCCTTCTACAGTCTGTGACCCTGCAGTCTGTGACCCTTCAGTCTGTGACCCTTCTACAGTCTGTGACCCTGCAGTCTGTGACCCTTCAGTCTGTGACCCTGCAGTCTGTGACCCTGCAGTCTGTGACCCTTCAGTCTGTGACCCTTCTACAGTCTGTGACCCTTCAGTCTGTGACCCTTCAGTCTGTGACCCTTCAGTCTGTGACCCTTCTACAGTCTGTGACCCTTCAGTCTGTGACCCTTCAGTCTGTGACCCTTCTACAGTCTGTGACCCTTCAGTCTGTGACCTTTCTGCAGTCTGTGACCCTGCAGTCTGTGACCCTTCAGTCTGTGACCCTTCAGTCTGTGACCCTTCAGTCTGTGACCCTTCTGCAGTCTGTGACCCTGCAGTCTGTGACCCTTCAGTCTGTGACCCTTCTACAGTCTGTGACCCTGCAGTCTGTGACCCTGCAGTCTGTGACCCTTCTACAGTCTGTGACCCTGCAGTCTGTGACCCTGCAGTCTGTGACCCTTCAGTCTGTGACCCTTCAGTCTGTGACCCTTCTACAGTCTGTGACCCTTCAGTCTGTGACCCTTCTGCAGTCTGTGACCCTTCTACAGTCTGTGACCCTTCAGTCTGTGACCCTTCTACAGTCTGTGACCCTTCTACAGTCTGTGACCCTTCTGCAGTCTGTGACCCTTCTACAGTCTGTGACCCTTCAGTCTGTGACCCTTCTGCAGTCTGTGACCCTTCTGCAGTCTGTGACCCTTCTACAGTCTGTGACCCTTCAGTCTGTGACCCTTCTGCAGTCTGTGACCCTTCTGCAGTCTGTGACCCTTCAGTCTGTGACCCTTCTGCAGTCTGTGACCCTTCAGTGTGTGACCCCTCTGCAGTCTGTGACCCTTCTGCAGTCTGCGACCCTGCAGTCTGTGACCCTTCTGCAGTCTGTGACCCTGCAGTCTGTGACCCTTCTGCAGTCTGTGACCCCTCAGTCTGTGACCCTTCAGTCTGTGACCCTTCTACAGTCTGTGACCCTTCTGCAGTCTGTGACCCTTCTACAGTCTGTGACCCTTCAGTCTGTGACCCTTCTACAGTCTGTGACCCTTCAGTCTGTGACCCTTCTGCAGTCTGTGACCCTTCTGCAGTCTGTGACCCTTCAGTCTGTGACCCTTCTGCAGTCTGTGACCTTTCTACAGACTCATCATTTCCTCGTTTCTTCCCAGAAAAGTTCTCCAGTGAATTTAGTTTCTGACTCATTTCTTTAGTTTGTGTTTTTACTGATTCATGAGCAGTTGAGGCGAGGGCAGAAACGGTCACTTTTCAAAATAAAATCTTCACAAGACTAATGGAAAAAATTGTTTTAATATTAACCACATTTTTTTTTTGTTCTGCGGCCCAGTACCAAATGATCCACAGACCGGTACCGGTCCAGGGACCAGGGGTTGGGGACCACTGGCCTACAGGCAAATTAGACCAGTTAACCTGTGAAGCCTCTCATACATGAACAGTTACTGAACTAGTGGTATTTTTATGCACCTGAGCCTGCTGTTACCTGCAGAGTGGAGAACAGAGAGAGAGAGACGAGAAGTGAAGAAAGAGTGCACCAGGACCACAAGGAAAGAAGGAAAGGGCAGGAAGTCAAACGGAGCGGGAGAAATGAGCAAAGAAAAGCGCTGACTGATGAATGGGACCTGAAAATGGCTTCTATAGTTGGAAACAGACGACCATGTGAAGAAAATACAGTACAATGGAGTTCATACATGGAGAGATCTGAGTATTTTGTTTTAATAAGATGAAAGGGGATGTCATTCATTAAGGTTACATGATGTTTTTTAAATCTGATTTATTTTTCCAGAAGAAATTAATCTGGAAGTAAAGTACTTTCTCTTCTGTTTCCATGGAAATGTTAAACCCGAATAAAGGTTTACATGAGAAACATTTATTGGGTTAGCGACAGCCCTTCTGTTAGCTTAGCTTAGCATAGTCACTGCATTTCCATGGTCACACGTAGCCAGTTTTTTAAAGGTGATTTGTCGTCTTTTGTCAGTGATTTTGTGAAATCCGATTTTCCCTAATTATTTCTTTAGATCTGTGACTTACTGCACTCATACAATCTGTGGACTGTTGTGTTAGTTAGTTTTTATTTCCCAGATTTTCTTCCTGCAGTAAGTCACATGACCATGATCTGAGCCTCAGTTTGTGATCATATTGACCCCAGCGGACTAAAGGAATGATTAGGAGAACTGAACTGACCCAAATCACTCCTAAAATACTACAAATCACCCCTAAAAGCCTGGCTACGTCTGAGCAGAGGAATGAAGCCATTATGCTAAGCTAGGCTAAGCTAAGCTAACGTTAGGGCTGCAGTTCAAACTGTTTGTCCCACTTGTGGAACTCATTAGTTCAGGACAAATGAATGAATCCAAAGCCAGTGTTGAACTGTTCCTTCAGGGTTTTCCAGGCTGGTAGATCCCATCAGAATATTCCACTGGAACGCTTTGGGAAGACTAGACTGCAGTGCAGATTCTTCCACCAGCGCAGAATGTGTGCGTCATCGCCACAGGACAAGACACTGAGCATGTGCAGAATGGAAGGAATAAAGTCCAAACGGAATAAAGGCTTTACATGTCCAGGAAGAATTTAGAGCGCAGTTAAAAGAGGATTAAACCACTGACTTTAATCAGGTTTAAATTTAATCTGAACTTTTCTTTTTCAATTGGAATAAGGTGTTTACATGGACATCTGAAATAGGATCGAATCTTTAATCAGTTTAAACCAGGAAGAAAAGTTGTCATGGAAACGCACGGATTGTGCTGATTTTCCTGAGTGTGATGGGAGCAAAAATGTTCAACCTACTGCGTAGTTTCGTGCAACCCAAAGCCACTGGTCATCACAGAGAGGTTCAGAATCCAAAACAGAAATCAAATAGATGGTGAATGTGTGGCACAGTTTGTACTGAGAGGCTTATCTGAACATTGTGAATTTGGAATGTCATCAGACGACACTATACGTGACAGACTGGTCTACGAAGTGAAGCTATTCAAAAACCACCGCTCTCTGAAGTTAAAGATTAAAGATCACTTTTCATCTTTGATTTTAACACGATGTTTCCTCTGAAGTTCAATGGCCTAGTTAATGTTCAACTGACATTTTGTCCACATTTCTGGGAAAACAAAAGCATTTGTTCAAATGCAAATTGACCTATTATCAGTTTATTTTCAGATAATACATGTTTCCTGCTTCTGCAAATATCGACTTTCCATCATCTGTCATATTTCCAAAATGTTATGTGGTCGATCCGGCCCATAAATTCAGGTTTTCTGGTGAGAAGTGAAAACATTCTGCAGATGAATGTGAGTACACGTCTGCACAGACCTGGTTCTGCACAGGGGACGTGGAAGAACATTTGAACATGCAGGCATTATTATTTTATTAGTATTTTTAATTATTGCGTATTTTATCCTTCTAATTATCTCTCATAATTGTAGTATTTATCACTGTGATAGTATACTGTATTGAACTGTTCATTACCTCTGCCAGGAGGTATTGGGATCGCTTTGCTTTGTGTGTTTGCGTGCATGTTTGATGTTAGCAAGACAACTCAAAAAGTTATGGATGGCTTTTCAGGAAATTTTCAGGAAATGTTGATACTGGCACAAGGAACAAATTATTAAACTTTGGTGGTGATCGGGGGGGGGGGGGGGGGGGGGGGCACTGATCTGCCTTGGTGGAGGTCTGTGTTCTCCGAGTGCTTTTCTTGTTTATATATTGTACTCTGTTTTTAACACCATGGAATGTTTGCTCGTGGGGGACCCCTAAAGTCAAAAAACAGTATTGTCTGTTACAACTGTCGTACAATCTCTATCTCACTAATATGCGTTGACAAGCAAATGATGGCGGCAAACTTCCTGAAGTAAGACAGGAGACATACTGATAAAGGGTATTCCTCAGTGAGACATGATTAAAATCACCCATTTTAAAGTTCGGAGCCTCTGGTGAGATAGTACCCAGAGAGAACCCACGCAGACACGGGGAGAACATGCAAACGGCACACAGAAAGGTCCCACCCCCCATCGACTGGTGTTGGAATTGAACCCAGGACCTTCTTGCTGTGAGGCACAAGTGCTAACCACTGCACCACCGTGTCACCCCACCCAAAAAAATTATATATATATACATTTATATATATAATTTTCAATGAGACTCAGTTGTCCAATCCACTGATAAAAACTGTATTTGGACAGTTTATCAGTGCTTATACATGTTCTACATTCACAAAAATACATTTATTCATCATTTTTGTTGTGAAACCTCCTGTAATTACACAAGATATGTGTCAATTAACAAACAAGTCTGGTTCAACTGACAGAACAAATACTTCTTTAATGGTCAATTGTCAGTAATTTTATCTCTTTTTTTTTAACAGTATTAAACTTTAAATTAGCAGTTTAATCCCATAAATAGAAAAGAAGTATTTGTGGAAATTTTTGGGTTATTCACAGTTACAGTTTTTTCGTGTTATTTTACAGTTGACGTGTAAAATCAGTCTATTTTTGTCATTTCATTGATATTTTCCTGTACCTTAAATATACAGGAAAAATCTGTAAAATTCTGTTAAATTACAGATTTTTTTTACAGTGCATAGAGCCTTTGACATGTAACTTCCACTGGTCGTATGTAGTAGACATGTTAGCGTTAGCCAAGTTAACCCTTAGCCATACTTTTCTCCTGTTGATTAAAATTATTCCTGCTTTTATTTTCTTCCATAAGCAGTGTTGGGAAAAACGGTGTTAAAAATAATGGCGTTCCTAACACCGTTATTGTTTTCCAGTAACGGGTAATCTAATTCATTACTATTTGAAACGTTCCAACGCTGTTACCGTTACCGTCAGTGAAATGTGGTGCGTTACTGTGCACTGAGATCTAACAGCTGTTATCTGTCCTGACTCGCTCAGCCAGGCACCAGAGGTGTGACGTTCACGGACGAGTCGAGTCTTTTGAACGGCTCTTTTCAGTGAACGATAAGAACCGATTCGTTTATTAGTTGTTCTTCTATTCAGATTACCCACAATGCCTTCATGCTTCACCTGTGTGTCCATGAGTCTGAGTTGGCCACGCCCCCTTCACCAGAACGACTGATGACATCTACGAGTTTGAGTTATCCCAGCACAACACATGTACCTGAACGCAGCTAATGTAGGGGAGGAGTAATCAGCTAATTTAGGGGAGGAGTTATCAGCTAATGTAGGGGAGGAGTAATCAGCTAATTTAGGGGAGGAGTTATCAGCTAATGTAGGGGAGGAGTTATCAGCTAATTTAGAGGAGGAGTTATCAGTGAGTCTGACTGACTGGACTGCAGACATTTTCTGCTGGATCAGGAGGAACGACTGAAAAAAGTCCGGTGGACCCCAGCTTGGCCCCGGTGGACCCCAGCCTGGCCCCGGTAGACCCCAGCTGGGCCCCGGTGGACCCCAGCCTGGCCCTGGTAGACCCCAGCCTGGCCCTGGTAGACCCCAGCCGGGCCCCGGTGGACCCCAGCCTGGCCCCGGTAGACCCCAGCCGGGCCCCGGTGGACCCCAGCCTGGCCCCGGTAGACCCCAGCTGGGCCCTGGTGGACCCCAGCCTCACCCCAGTCCTGGTCTTCAGTCCCGGTCTGCGGTTCTACTCTATGAAACTGACTGTGAAACACGCTCAAAAATCAGTTTCCTTTGACATATTTGAAGGTTTTTCCAAAAAGTAATGCAATAATTACTTTCCCTGGTAACTAATTACATTTATAAAAGAGTAATTCTGTTACTAATTCAATTACTTTTTTGGGAAAGTAACTAGTAACTATAATCAATTACTTTTTAAAAGTCATTTGCCAACATGGTCCATATGTATGATAAACAAAAACACAAGGGTATCTGAAGTGGAAGGGGACATAAAACCACAAAATTAAGAAAAGCCAAAGGAAAAATTCAAAGCTATGTCTCCTTGAAGGTAACACAGAAAAGCACTGAATACATATTTACGTCACGCATCTTAGCATTCATGCTCTGCCGCTGCGTACGGCGCTATCCTCCGCACTTGGAGGACACACTGCTTAACTACAGTCCAGCCCCTGCTGCTAACACAAATTGAACATTTCTTCAAGGTCATCTCCCGACATTTCACATGGCTGCCCCCCTCCTCCCTCCTCCCTCCTCCCTCTCCACCCTCCTCCTGCTCTGCTGACGTTGCTCAAATTCTAACTGATTTATCTGGCTGCCTTTGTATGATTCAACAAAATGACAAAATAGGAGAGGCAGCCCAGAGTTAGAGCAGCAGAGACACACTGCAACATGTACAGTACCAGCCTCCACAGACAAAACCACACATTACAGATGGAGAAAGGATGGAAGGGGTGTTGAACCCTTTCATGCACACTGGTCACTACTCCAGTGGTCAGTTCTTCTCCAGCTGTTCTCTTGTTTATTCATGGTTTTGTTGTTTCAGTTCCATATCAGCCAACACAGTGGACACTAATGCACCATCCCATAATAATACACTGACATTCAGACCATTACTGTAACTTTGCTGTTCTAGATAAACCTGATCTGCACTCACATGTTTGAGTGGAAATCAACTGCTAATAAAAATTGGGAATATGATAAAATGTGAGAAAACAGATTAGCTGTATAAAAATGTTTTGATTTGATAGTTTTCACACAGTAGATCACCTTCTGATATTGCATTCCTTGCTTTAAAAATTAAACACCTGGTGTCCAGAGGAGTGGACATTTTTGGAACTCCACAAAAAATTATGAAGGTAGATTTGTTTCTTTATTGCTTTAACCAAAAAAAATATGTTCATTATCCCTCTGGTATCCCATCCAGTAAGGCCCTTACTAAGCACCAAATGGGCCTTTTTCACACACTTGTGGAATAATGTAAAAAAAAAAAAAAAATTCATAGTTTGTTTTTAATTTTTTTACACTTTTTTCTATTTCATCCACTTGAGCCGTAAATAAAAATACCAAGTACTCAATAACTGTCACATTTTTTAAGCCTTTAAATGCTGTGTTTGTAATGGAAACAAACCATGTATTTGGATGCAAAATACACTTTTTTATTTTTTATTTTTTTTTCAATATACTACATAAAAAGTGGATCACCTGTTTGATTTTTTTCATCCTGGCATATGTCAATGATTAACTCTAACATTGGTTAATTTGCATTATTATTTTTGGCGCTAGGTCACATGTTCAAAAATACTAGCATCTGTCACCAAGTGTGCGTAAAATGCACACCTATAAATCAAATTATTAAATATTATATATTGATTTATTTTTCTGCTCTAAGTTGATTTTATTTTTGTAAATCCAGGTCAGCCCTAATCATACAGATCAAATAATCATTCATTTTAGATTTTTTTTAACCCTTTAAATGATCTCTTTTCATCATGATGTCACTACATTTTTTGATGCAAAAAACACAAAATATGTTTTTGGGTTTTTTTTCAAAATACCACATAAAAATTGGATTACATATTATCTGATTTTTGCAGCCTGGCATATGTCAATGATTAACAGCAACATTAACAACATTAATAAATTAATTTAGCCCCTCCCCTCTCAAATGAAGCCCAGATATCAGTAAAAGCAGCATTTATGCCTTAAAGGCTTTGGATCAAAAACAGTGGTTCTAATGTTAGAAATAGTGCATTTTATGCACACTTGGCAGACAGATGCTAGTCTGGTCATTTTCTTTTGTTTACAATGTGCACATTTTAGTTGGTGGACAGAATTTTAAAGATCATGCACAAATGAACAACTTTTGAATTCTAACCTTATTTAAATTGTGAAAAATAATAGGAAGTTTTTTAACACAAAGTGCAAAGTGTGCCTAAAAAGCACACCTGGATACTGGAGGGTTTAAAAACAAAAAAAAAACATATATATATATATATATATATATATATATATATATATATATATATATATATATATATATATATATATATATATTTTTTTTATTATTAATTTCAAAGAAAAAAACTGTTCAAATGCAATTTTTTGGTTCGTCTTTTTTTTTTTTTTATTGAAACACTTTTTTTATTGATTTTTTTTTGTTTTTTTTTTTTTAAAGCAATAAAGAAACAAATCTACCTTCATAAAAAAATAGGTTTATTAAAAAAATTCAATTGCATTGTTTTTTCATGCCTAAAGAGGAATAAAAACACTCAGGAAAATAATCTCGACTAAGGTTGTCATAATTCATGCATGAAAGGGTTAAAATACACCTCATCAAATTTTAAACAATCAGTTGTATTTGTTCTCCCAGATATAGTGCAGGGGGATAAGGATGATGCAGCCAGTCAATTAGTAAATCGAGCTTGATTTAATGTTCCCTGCACCATCTAATCATGTAAAACACTTGAGCACTGCGGTGATTTATCATGTGCCAATCTTTTCCTGTTCCAGGGGGGACTGCACAGTCTGAAATGGATGGAGTCACTTTGTTGTTTGGTTTTCTTTTACTTGCTCCAGCCATATGTTGGAGGCTACCCGCAGATGCCAAATGAAAGAATGCCAGTCTGTTTGCTTTGGAAAATGTGCTCGTGGCTCAAAGACAACAATTGTTCATCACTGTTTGCTCATTTCTGCAGTCCTCTCAATCTCAACTGTGCACCTGGAAATGTGTGATTGATCTTTTTTTAACTACTTACAGCCTGAGCGCTCACCCTCCTGAAGGTCCTCAAGTATCTGCAACCATTAGTAGGAAATGACCAGCCTGGGACCAAGGCCGTCCTGTATCTGGAAAAGGTCTTCATAGATGCTTTTGTTTTAGAGCCCGACTGATAGGGGATTTTTGGGGCCGATGCCGATATTGGGGGCTAAAAAAAGCCGATATCCAATATGTCAGCCATATTGGCCCATAACCGATCTATTGGCCGATACATGAAATAAGAACACTGATCTACACAGGATATAATAATCTGATATTAGATAATTGTGGACAGGTGGAGAAACAGTTGCATAAATCTGTGTTTATCTCACACAGATAATTGACAAAACTTTCAAATGCAAACTATGCAATCACAAAAATAATTAGAGTAAAAAATATGACTGAGCACACAAAATGTTTTCCTTCACAAATGTGGACGTGTCTGCTGCCCACGTGGACCAAGGACTAAACTGAGCATGTGCAGAGGGAATTAGGTGAGTCCTCAGTTGTTCCTGAGTGGAGCAATGGCAAGAGTTACAACTGACCCGTGTTACACACACACACACACACACACACACACACACACACACACACACACACACAGGAATAGCGAGCGACAGAATCTCTGCATCTATCTATCTATCTATCTATCTATCTATCTATCTATCTATCTATCTATCTATCTATCTATCTATCTATCTATCTATCTATCTATCTATCTATCTATCTATCCTGCTCCACTAATCCAACATTCTGTAGGAATTCTGTAAATCGTACATACTGCAAAAAGGGCCTGCACAAAAATAATGTAAAAAATCACAACAAAAACTCAGTATTGGCTTAAAATGTCTTATTTCAAGTAAAACTATCTGCCAGTGCAGGAAGAAAATTACCCTTATCAAATTTTCTTAAAATAAGAAATGTATTATCTAAGGATTAAAGAATGATAAAATTCTTATTTAAAGCTGAATGTACTTGTTTCAAGTCTTCATAAAAAGATATTTTAAATATATATATATATATTAGGGCATTAGTGACTCCAGATTTTTTCAGACCGACTTATGTGTCAATAAAGTTGAAGTGGAGTCGACTTGTCGTATGATGACATCATCACATTGACAGCGGAGGAACAACACAGACACACAGCTGTTCAGCAATGAACAACTGGTGCTGACGTTCACTGGAACATGAACAACGTACAGGAAAGAGCAGAATAAAAAACTAAGACACAAACATCAGCAGTCCTTCTCAGACACTGAACCAAAACTAAACACAGACTAACACCTGGAATTTACTGTGAAACTGAACAACATAAGGTGTGAAAAGGTTCAGACAGTGACAGAAAAGACACACAGCATGTTAGAGAAGAGAGCGCAGTAATGAACTAAAAGAACAGAGTCATCCAAACCCACTGGCTGTCCACAGTATTCTTCAGTATTGCTGGTGCTTCCATGGTTCAGAACATTACTTAGACTACAGTTTCGATAGATCACAGTCAGTTTAGTTCCTACTGAGTCATCCTCTTCCCTCAGTCTTGGCCTTGCACTACTGATGTGCGCAGGTGGTTTTTTTTTAACCCACTTTGTGGAATTTCATGACCCACCCCGCAAATAAAGTGACATTTTTTGGACCCACACCAACCTGACCATTCACTACGGCTCACTGCGCTCCATGTTTTCACGTAGAAAGATGAGAGTATAATGACAGCTCACACGCTGTCGGGTGACGGAAGGGAGAGAGAATAACACACGACTGGTCGACTCCTCCAAAGTAACGTCGACTTGTGCCACAGACCGACTTTTCAGTTAATGCCCTAATATATATATACAGTACACATTCAGAGTTTCTGTTTATAATAGAATACATTTTTTCCTAGTGGACAGTTCCACTGTAGACGTGTGTAGATGTTCCACCAACAGGACTGGACAATGACTCAAACTGTATGGTTTTACTGAGTCAGTAAGCTAGCACGTAGCATTAGCTCCAGCAGTTCAGAAACCAGTGGGTGATGTCACGGTTCCTCCATCCACTACATATATGCCGACTATGCCTAAAGACCCCGAGGAACAGGGCTTTATGATTTTTGTGCCCATTTTCAACTATTTACAGATTAAAAAAAAAAGAGAGAGAGAGAGAGAGAGAAATAGAAAAATCCTTTTCTGCAGTACGGTGAATTTCAGTGTTGAACAAGGCAGAAGTTGGAACTCTGTCCAGGCAGGAACATGTATATGTATGTACAGTATGTGCTGAAATATATTTATATCCCAGCTCACTGGCAAAGGGAAGTCAGCCTTATGTAACTAAATCATACAACTCCTGTGAAATTTACATGGAGTAAAAACAGCAATATGATGGATAATTAGTGTTTTCTAGCAGCACATACTAGAAACAGGAAATGAAATTCAACAGCCTGAAGACATGTGTGTGTGCATAATAACATGTGTGTGTGTGTGTGTGTGTGTGTGTGTGTGTGTGTGTGTGTGTGTGTGTGTGGGCAAGAACATCAGTGTTTACTGCGTCTTTATTCATGAATATATTTTCTTTTTGTGACAAACGAATCCCACTTCTGAGGAGCTGAACATTTCAGAAGTGTTCCCAGGCAAATTTGAAAAAGACGAGTCAAAGTTAGAATTAGGTCCAGCCTGAACAAACAAAAGGAGCCAAACATCCTCACACTGAACACAGGTATGGGTCACAGCAGCTATTTGTACAATTAGCAGACAAACGAACACTCATTAAGCTTAAAACAACACCATGGAACTTTTACTCACAGGGTCCCCCTAAAGTCAAGAAACGGTATTGTCTGTTACAACTGTCGTAACATCTGTACCTCAGTAATACTCATGCATTTGTTGGCAAGCCATTGGTGCAAAACTTTACCGATATTTACTAAATGTTGAAAAAACAGACGTGAGTAATGTTTTTCCTTTAAATCACGAATGCGATGATTCGTTTATCATGACGAGATGTGAGTAGAAGTCATTCCATAAACATGAAGATAAATCTAATACTGGTTCCTCCTCTATCTCCTACTAAATTCCAAACTGATGTGGTTTCCTGGTGTGTCCACACACACACACACACGTTTGTTTTAAACTCTTCTTCTTCTCTTGTTGTAACATCCGTCCACATCTGTGTTTTGTTGTTCATGTGACTCTAGTTGAGCAAAAAGGTCTTTCCATTGCAGTTTTGCATGATATACCAATTTCGCTAGGCCTGAAAAACCACCTCTTGCAAGAGCAAAAACTTTTTATCAAAAAAACAACAGTTAGGGCGAAATTTTCCATTAGGCCAATTTTTACGCACAAGTTCTATTTGTGCAATTTGAGGGTCAATGGAAAAGAGACAGCTGACATTTGTATTGAGACTAGAACATGACAAATGTGAGGAATGCTGGAAACCATGGATGGAAATGAACAAAACATGACACCCACTGTGGTTTGGCTACTATGTTAGTGGTTTTTATTTTATTTTTTATTCTTCTCAACACTCTGACAACAATGACTGACGACAGCGACCTCTGGTTTTGAAGAGATGTTCCGTCATTTTCTGGTTTTATGCCTCACGCAAGCGCAGAACATACGCTTAAGTCGATAGTTGATTTGGCGTGTTCTTCACACTTTATTGACCGTGTCGGGGAGCTGGGAGCTGACTGATTAGTAGGGGTGTTGGAATATGTCAGTTCTGCAATATATCGCAATATTTTATTTCACAATACTGTATCGATATTTTTAGGTATTTATTCAAATGCAGATATGGTGCATTTGATTTCAACAATACTGTGATAATAATGGTAACTGTGATAATTTTGGTCTCAATAACCGTGACATGAAATTTTCATATCGTTACATCCCTAATCATGATATATTGTGATATATCGTGTCATGATCCTAGTATTGTGATTTTATCGTATAGCCAGATTTTTGCCAATACACAGCCGTACTGATTAGTTGGGCTACCTGTCCTTGTGATGATCGGCAGTCGGGTTGGTGTCTTCACCTTTACACCTTCTCCACACCTGGGACGCCGTCCTCCACAGGACACCAGTCAGCAGGAGCAGAGTCGTCCCGTTGTCTGACAAACCTGGAGAAAACAGCTGACAAGACATGTAACAGGAACACCACATGACCCTTCTGAGGACACCTACAGGTGTAGCCAAACATGTACAGGTAAAAAAAAAACAAAAAAAAACAACTTTTTCTTATCTGACAAAAAAGAAACAAGGAATCTTTAAACTATTTATTCATGCGTGTGTTTGTCTGTAGCATCAACGTTGCAACTTGAGGGCTTCAGTCAGAATTTGTTTACCTTTCAGGATGACATGAAGTATTTGTGTGTATGTGTGTGTGTGTGTGTGTGTGTGTCTATAGCCTCTTGAAAGCAGTTGAGACAGTTGAAAGTATTGTATCAAGTCAACAGTAGTTGTTGTCGACATCCAGAGCAGGTGAACAGGTTCACTGTGGAAGCATCACTTCCTCCTCTCCTCCGTTGGCATTCATCTTCACAAACAGCCTGTCAACACATAAACTGCTGCTTCTGTTCCAGACACCTCCTCCTGCAGACTCCTGTAGCACAATAAAAATACATTTTGTTTTCCTTTCCACACCAAACAGCACATGTAAACTTAGGCCGTCGAGGCAGCTGAAAAAATCTGTTGCTTGTCTTTGAATTGAAAAGATATGACATTTCCCCAAAAATAGTAGAGCGGCCCTGGGCACCAGCCCATGCTGCTGACAGGGCGCCTTTGTCAGTTTGTGTGTGTGTGTGTGTGTGTGTGTGTGGGCCTGCCTTTAACCCTTTGATGCATGAATTATGAGGACCTCAGTCAAGATTTTTTCCTGAGTGTTTTTATTCGTCTTTAGGCATGAAAACAATACCATACCAACTTTATTTTTAAGCACTTCAAGAACTTTACAGCTGGCCAACAAATCTGCTGGTACACAAATCATAAAACAAGGAAATAAATAAATTAATAAGTGAGTAAAAACAGTGATAACACAGGGTGCAAAGTGGGCTAAGAACAACTAAGTACAACCATCATAAAAAAAAAAAAAGACAAATTAAAATCTGATAAAAACAGCATAGGAAATATAAAAAAAAAAAAAAAAAAAAAAAAAAAACAATCAGCTCAAATGTGTTCACAGCTCTTCTTTGTGTCTGTGTCCATATTAAATCAGTCTCAGTGAATCCAAAGGAACTTTGTGTTGGTAAATGACAGTTGTTCAAATGGACAGGATTTCAGTTCTGTTCAACATGTTGATGCTCATATGAACTATGTTTTCAGCTCAAAAATGAACCATTTCAGCACAATTAATGCTATATTTTCATGTCACAAATGGACAAGTTCTATTTGAACTGAACTGAGCTGAAAAACAAATCTTCTCTTCTTTCAGATTCCCCAGTTTTTCTTCCCAGATTCTCTCCTCCATATCACATGTTTTATTTGTACAGGTTCAATCTGGAGTATGGTGCTGATCCATCCTGCTTCTGTTCCACCAATACATACATGAAGAATGGCACACAGCACTGTTTACATCAACACTTTTACAATAAGAAGCATTTTTATACAGAAAGAGCAATTCTAGATTGTTCTTTCCTCTTTAGTCTGATGCTAAACTATCCAATAAATAATAGTGCTCCTAGTTTTTGCACAGGGATCATTAGTGTAAACGCTGACATGGCTGCAGAGCATCAGTATGATGGGATCCACAACAACCATGTCACATCCGTCCACTGACACATTTAGTGTTTTTGTGTCAGCTGGGATTGTTTTAGATCCACAATACCAACATTTATGAAGAAGAGCACAATTAGCAATAGGAAGTCTATCAGTTTATTCCTAATAAAGTACTGGTACTGACCAGAGCATCATGGGTAATGTCACGTCCGTCCACCAGCAAAAGTTTTCACATCCACGTGCTATTCCAAATCCAATATTTATGAAAATAGAGCTTCCACTGTCAGAGAATATCAGTAGTCTGTGCACAAATGGATTAGCATTATTTACACACACTTCTAGGACTGTAGGACAACTGTTTTTTTTTTTGACAAAAATGGACACACAAATTAGCCGATAAGCACTTTAAGAACTTTGCAGCTGGCCAAAGTGCCCTACACTAATCATAAAACAAGGAAATAAATAAATAAATGAGTGAAAACAGTGATAATAGGGTGCAAAGTCGGCTAAGAACAACAAAGTACAACCATCATAAAAACAAAGACAAATTAAAATCTGATGAAAACAGCATAGGAAATATATTTATATATATATATATATACACACACATACAGGGTGGGGAAGCAAAATTTACAATGAACATTTAGTTGTTTTTTCTCAGCAGGCACTACGTCAATTGTTTTGAACCCAAACATATACTGATGTCATAATCATACCTAACACTATTATCCATACCTTTTCAGAAACTTTTGCCCATATGAGTAATCAGGAAAGCAAACGTCAAAGAGTGTGTGATTTGCTGAATGCACTCGTCACACCAAAGGAGATTTCAAAAATAGTTGGAGTGTCCATAAAGACTGTTTATAATGGAAAGAAGAGAATGACTATGAGCAAAACTATTACCAGAAAGTCTGGAAGTGGAGGAAGCAACAAAAAACGTACCAAAGCTTTTATTAAAGCTCTCAAATCCAAAATCCTAAAGGATCCAACCAAATCCATGAGAAAAATGGCAACTGAATGTGAGGTAGACAACAAGACCGTTAGAAATGCAATAAAATATGATTTGAAGATTTAAATTCTCATGACTTTCAATAAACTAATTGGTCATACACTGTCTTTCAATCCCTGCCTCAAAATATTGTAAATTTTGCTTCCCCACCCTGTGTGTGTGTTTGTGTGTGTATATATATATATATATATATATATATATATATATATATATATATATATATATATATATATATATATATGTAAACAAAAAAAACCCAATATGATTAAAATTTTTTAGGAACCTGTTTTTTATGGACTTACAAAAATGTCCACTCAGCTGGACAGCATGCAACAAACACATACTTAAAACACAACATCAGAAAGTGATATACTGTGTGAAAACTATGATTTTTTTTTTTTTTTTAATGCAGATAATCTGATGTTTTCTTACTTTTTAACATACTCTAATACTAGTTATTACTCACTTCATGGAGATAATATGATAAAAAACAACTTTTTGTGTAAGAAAACTCTTATGGAAGTAAATCTGTCTCATCAGATTTTGAATTATAAGAGCTGTTAAATTTCTAGCACTGATTTTTTTTTTGCACTGAAATTAAGTATCTGAATTTTTTGTCTGTGAATTCAACTATGTTCATAAATTTAGAATAAAAACACATTCAGATGCAAAAATTCAAAAGCAAACAATTCAGATGCAAAAAATTCAAAAGAAAAAAATGCAGAACACACATCTTCCTGCATCAGTGTCACTTGACCAACCTTACGTAACTGGGTTGGCTGGCTGTCAGTTCGCCGTCAATCGATTACTTATCCTTGGTGTCCCGGATGTGTGAGCTAAATTTCTTGCGTCTGAATTTTTTGCATTTGAATTTTTTTTATTCTAAATTTATGAACATAGTTGAGTTCAGAGACAAAAAAAATTCAGATACTTATATCAGTGCAAAAAAAAAATGCAGCGCAAGAAATTCAATGGCTTTTATAATTCAAGATCTGATGAGACAGATTGACTTCCATAAACTGTTAATTACAGTCCAATAACAACTAGCCATTGATTTACTCTCAAACATGTGAGTGCAGATCAGGTTTATCTGGAACAGCAGAGTTACAGTAATGGTCTGAATGTCAGTGTATGAGATGGTGCATAAGTGTCCACTGTGTTGGCTGATATGGAACTGAAACAACAAAATTCATGAATATACAAGAGAACAGCTGGAGAAGAACTGACCACTGGAGTGACCACTGGAGTGACCAGTGTGCATGAAAGGGTTAATAAGAGACTGAATGAGCGTGTGCAGTAGATGTCCGGTTTGATGTCAGACGTGGTCTAGTATCACAGCTCCGGTGGCAGCAGATCAATGAACACTCTAACGGCTGCCCTGCTCACACTTGCTCATACTTTTATCTCCACACACTGCCAGAGCCTGTTAGCAAAATCTGTCTATATAACAATGAACCTGGGGAAGCGAGGTAGATAAAGAAGCATTTGATAACAGTTTAAATTAATGTTGAGAATTTAAAAAAAAAAATAAAAATGGACTTATCTTCCGACTTAACTCACTGTGACAAGATAAGTTGCAGAAACTGTTGATGATATACAAATAAATGAGTCCTCTCTTTGACATTGGACATTTAAAAAAGGACAGAGGTAAGAGGAAATGGAAGACAAATGAAACTAAAACAAGGGATATGAGCAGTGAAATGAACTCCAATAACACTGACTCTCAGGTTCACTGGAATGTAAATGAACAGGGGTTTTGTCATAATGAGTCTTTCCTCTGGTTTAACCTTTGACCCACATCTTCAAATGACCCTAATGCTTATAGGTCGTTACCCTCATATCATAATTATAACTCAAAAACAAATGTCCAAAAGTTTGTGGACACGTTGAATCCAGGTGTTTCTGTTCTAACAGGGGTCTGGGATCCAAAACAATAAGGACTAATGTCAGAATATAGTTTTATATTATGGGATAGATATCAGTGCATTGGTTAGTTTGGGTTAAATTATCTTTGTTTCCAAAATGACTCAGAGATGGTTTGGACTGAATTTATATCAACATTTATTTTATTATTATTATTTTCATCCACGACTATGATTTTAAAATATTTTTCATGCTCTGACTGTAAACAATAATCTTCTACCACAACTAACCAGTGGTGTAGTCCAGGGTCTACAGGGGTATACGGAGTATACCCACTTTTTTTCCAGTCAGCATTGTGTATATCCTCTTCTAAATCCCCCTGATGTGCACCATTCAGTAATATCTGAGCCAAACTGCCCATGTTTTCCCCCTAGGATGGTGAAGCCATGACCCACCCTACTCTGCCTCTAATTGGCTAGTACTCATCGCCTTCGCTGATTAGACTGGTTAACTTTAGCCATGAGGACTGATGAGCCAATCACAGGCAGAGTAGGGCGGGTCATGCCGAGGAAACTATTGCTAACTAGTGCCGGCCACTCTGGAACCTGATTGGACACCTCCTCAGGTTCCAGTGCCACCCCAGTTGATTGACAGGTCACTGCATGTCTCTTTGAAAGATGCGTGATGATTGGAAATGCAAACGAGAAAGGCAGAATAAGCATCTTTCGAATGAGTGACACATATCGAGAGAACCTACTTTCTGAGGTCTATTTTAAGGTGGTTTCAGAATGAGTCCGTTTTGAACTACTGCCCATATGACTGCACATTTAGAGAAGAAGAGATTTTGTGCCAATAGTTAAACTGTGTGAGTAGGCTAACGTTATGAGAGGCTAACGTTATCCTATGTTTGCCTCCTGTTGAATCCATTTCCATTCATGCAGGTGTTTGTGTGTCCAGTAAAACCTACAAACTGCTGCTGATCAAGTCATGATCATTTTATAATAGTGAGCAGATTTCCTGGTAAAGTAAATAGAGTAGTCTGACATGTCACTGTTTCTAAAATGGCATTTTTCGGACTTAAAAAAAAAAAAGAACCCAAAAATTGAGAGTATACCCATTTCTCCATGGACCACTACACCACTGCATCTAACCATCTACTGTCATCACATCTGACTGAGGAAGAAAACTCTACCATTAAACTTTAAGGAAATACTGATGTTTCTAAACTATATGGACATAAATATGTGGACACATCATGTCTCCAGCTGTCAGATGTCCTGTTCATGAGGATCGGACACAGAAACATTAACATTAATAATCACTAGGACATCTCTCCCATAACATAAAACTATATTCTGACATCAGTCCTTATTGTTTTGGACCCCAGACCCCTGTTAGAACAGAAACACCTGGATTCAACAGGTCCACATACTTTTGTCTATATGGTGGATGACTTAGCCCAGTCTTTCTCAAATGGGGGTACGTGTACCCCCAGGGGGTACTTGAAATGTTTGTGGAAAAATACTTTAAATAAGTCATGATGAACTGAATACAAAATCAGTAGTGAGAATTAATGCTGAAATATAAAACACAATAAATACATTCATATAATAGTTTTATTGTCAATCATCTTGTTTAAGCTTTGGGAACATTTGAAGAACATTTATATTTTATATCATTCAAAATGAATTTGAGTAATAATTTTTTGTTGATGAAAGGTTCATTTATTCATTAATGACTGATTAATTTATTTTTCTTATCAAATAAAGAGGGTACTTTTCAGTTTAGATTTTGCACAAAATCTACTTATACAGATTTGTTCTTTTGAATATATTAAAGTTAAATATATGTTGTTTTGAAAATATAAACAGACACCTTTGGCACAGGAACAAATTTCACCTAATTTTTAAAATGAAAAATGCTGAAATGAGAGTTGGGGGTACTTAGGTAAAAAAAACCAAAAAACAAAAACAGTATATTTCAGGGGGTACTCCACTGTAAAAACTTTGAGAACCACTGAATTAGGCAATTATGCCATGAGATTAATGAGGTGCACCTTGGCTAAAAAATGAAGCCAATGTATATTTATCTTAACCCATAAAGACCCAGTGCTGCTTTTGTGACATTCTTTTTTCTCTATATTTATCCTTTCTTGAGGGATCTATCACCATTTATTCTAATATTATGCTCTGTATTTTGCATTTTTAAGTGGAAAATCAGGTATTTTTCTGTAATTTACTGGTTATGTAGATGTTTATTAAAGCTCAGATTACCAATGAGGGTTATTTTATCAGAAAGAGAGAAAACTACAGAAAAAGTTTTTTTTTTTTCTGCAAATCTGTCATTAACTGAACATAACCCCAGTGTGTCCATCCACTGTCATTGATCCAACTCCATGGGTTTTACTGGTGAATCAATGTTGGAGAAGATGACGGTGTTTCCATGGTAACTACGGAGCCTCTGAACGTCCAAATGGGTCATATCTGATGACCATGAAAAGATGAAGAACTGTATTTTACACCAATTATTTGCATGTATTGATAGGATTAGAGGATCAACAGTGTATATCAGTAGGTGGTTTTGGTCGCTGGTGAATGTTTGGTTCTTTAAGGGTTAAAGTTGTCGTTTCTCCAAAAAGGACTCATTGTCATGGTTACACTGAAAGGCTGTGTCAATCTTTTCTTTTCTTTCTTTTTTCCACGACTCGTTCTGCTCTCATCTGTCTCATTTGGACCCTCCAGATCTGGTCCATCTTTTCTTTTTTCCTCCATGAATAAGACCTCAGGGTGAACAGAAGCTCTGACGTCTGTCGTGTCAGCCTTTGATTGACAGGTCTGTGTGACAGTTCTCTTGCCTGCTCAGACTTTCAGACTTTCTTTTTGTTTCATTAAATGCATTTTCTTCCTGACACACAGCTCCACTGTAGTTGTGGTCCATAGGTTAAACACATCAGTCCAAGTAAGTTTACTTTTGATACACAAATTGTTTACGAAATTTGCTGTTTTACCAAGTTAGTAAGCTCGCACTTAGCATTAGCTCATTTCTGACCCCTTGGACCCCCGTAGCTCCACCCCTTTTATCCAAATATGATCACGTCTGGTACCAAAAATATGTCAATGACCAAATCATTTCTACTGGTTTTAAAATGGCAGTTCACAAACCAACAGGTGATGTCACAGTTAATGTATCCACTAAACAGGCTGCAGTCTTTTTTTCTACAGTCTGAGGAGAACCAGGGTCTGTGTCTGACACAAACATAGACCCGGGGTTTGGTTTGTCCATTTTGAGCTGAATAGGCACATGGCAGTACAACATGATGCACTATATGATGCTGATGCACAATACACAGTACGATGCTCTCTAAAATGAAAGACCAGAGTTCTTTGCCCTTTTGAATTTGTAGATTTTCTTTAGTGTGGAACAGTTTTACAGTGGATTTGCATTTTTGTCAGTGAAAATCAGTTATTTTCCTATATTTAATTCACTGATCATGCAGATGTTCATAAACGTTCAGAATAAAGTTGAGGATTATTATATCAGAAACTGAAAAAAATGAAAAAAAAGGTACTTTTTCAGCAAAGATATCATTACCTGAACATAAACCCAGTGTGTCCATCCACTGTCATTGATCCAACTCCATGGATTTTACTGGTGAATCAGTGTTGTAGAAGATGACAGTGTTTCCATGGTAACTACGGAGCCTCTGCACATCCAAATGGGTCATATCTGATGACCATGAAAAAATGAAGAACTGTATTTCACACCATTTACATCAGTAGATGACTGTGGTCGATGTTTGGATGTTTGGGTCTTTACACTGGAAAAAGTCCAAATCCTACCAAGTGTATTTTTCTCATTTCGAGTCAAAATATCTCATCACACTTAAAATAAGACATAATCACCTAAAGAGTTACTTTTCAGTCAAATGTAAGAACTGATTTATAGACAATAGATCTGGAAAATCTTATTTCAAGAAATCTGACCGAGATAATTTTCACTTGTTCTATTGGCAGGTTTTTTTGCTTGAATTAAGTGAAAATGATCTTTCTGATTTCTACAAATCAGATTTTCCAGATCTATGGTCCAAAAATCAGTTCTTATATTGCACTGAAAAGTTACTCTTTAGGTGATTGCATCTTATTTTAAGTGTGATGAGATATTTGGACTAGAAATGAGAAAGATACACTTGGTAAGATTTTGATTTTTGCAGTGTATGGGTTAAATATGCAACAAGACAAAAAAAAAAAAACATAAAACGACAGGTTGAACGGGATGAAAACAATGTAAAAAGACATAAGAGAAAAAACAACATAGATTTAAAATGGAAGATAAGAATTTTGTAAGGATGTGACATTAAAAACTGATGTCATACGATGAAAAGACCTAAAAATACAAGAAAACTAAGCACACATAAAGGACTTTAAAAGAAGCAGCTATGTAAAACCTCTAATATTATGTATAAAATATAATAAAATGTAATCTGCTATAATAGGCTGATTGGGTTCCGTCATGATGTTTCCAGTTCTGTTGCAGACACTAACCAGACTCTTAATTTTGTTATGTAACTCCAACCTCTGTAAAGACTAAAAAAAAAAAAAAAAACTGTGAAAACTGAAGCATTTGGAACAAAAATAGCCTCTGAGCACTGAGCACTTGAGGTAGCATTAAATTACAATTATTAAAGAGAAAAAGGTCAGATGGAAATCTGGCTTGAATGTTCACATTATCTCAATTTGCTCTGAATGCCCAGTTGGACAATTACAACCCCACAAGTCCCACTCCTGGAAGTGTGCTAATATACACTGCTTTAATAAATCATCCCATATTACAGGCCAGACTGGGTAAATTATTTCTGATTGACCCACTTGCCACGGTATATTATACACACTTAAATCCAAAAAGATAGAAGTGAATTTCAGTATTCAGCTTAATGGCTTAATTCAATTTTCAAGTACATAGACGTCAGTAAAGGTTTCATATACATTTTAATGTACAGAAACACATGGTAAATTCCTAACAGGGGTGTTGAAGTGTACGGCGGTGTATTAGGGCCACATAAGGAAATAAAGGCACTTGTCACTATGAGAATAGAGCTGAAAAATATTGCGATAAAGTTGTAATTTTACGAGAATAAAGTTGAACACAAAAAGACTAATAATGTAACGAGAACAAAGCCATAGTATTACAAGAACATTGAAATTTAACAACAGGAAGGAAAAATATCTTAATTCAACCTCTGATAGCCCTGCAGCTGACCACTTCCACTCAGTTCCTCCTCCACAAAAAAGGCGATTTTCTCCAAATCCGTTCAGTTCTTATGATGAAACAAACTTAAACGTGTGCAAACTGTCTTCAAAGCCTTCAGCTAATGCTAATGTGTTGATGGTGGGCGGGGCTACTAGGCTCTGTGTGTGTGTGTGTGTATATACACTACCGGTCCAAAGTTTTAGAACACTCCAATTTTTCCAGTTTTGTATTGAAATTCCAGCAGTTCCAGTCCAATGAACAGCTTGAAATGGTATAGAGGTAAGAGTGAACTGCCAGAGGTGAAAAAAAAAGAAAGGTAAGGTTTAACAAAACTGAAAAATAATGTACATTTCAGAATTATACAAAAAGGAGAACACGAAATGGGTGAACAACTGAAAGCAGTTCTGCAGCAATGGAGGTTGATTAAGCCTAGAAAGTTGGTGCGACCAGTTACTCCAGGTGTCCCAACGTTTGTGAATTCCTTCAACCCCCTGTGTCTGCAGAACAGGAGTGTGGAACACACTGTGGTACCATACTGTTGGAGCATTGTTTGAACAGCATTGTACTGCAGAAAGTAGTGTGTTACTATAAAAATGGAAAAGAGGAAAAGGAATGAACCAGAGAAGAGAGACAGAGCATCAGAAGAGGGAAAAATGTAGGTGTGTCCTACTGAGGACTTGCAGCTGATGTCACTGGTCATGTTATTGTTGTTTACATCGCCATATTGGTAGGCACACTATTTGGATCCAGAAAGTCAGAACTGTTGCTTTATATCGTGTTTTTCTTTGGACTGGTGTTTGTGTGTTCTGTTATTTGTGAGTACGTCTGCTTGTGATAAAGGCACCAGAGATGAGTTTACATGTTTACTAACAACAGTGATGCGCGCGCAACTCGGAGTCAAAAACACCAGTCCCAGCTCCAGCCGGCTCACATCAGCTGTACACCTCCAGGCTCTGCCCTGGAACTCGTGAACAAGCCCATATGTTAGCTCTAAAACTGTCCATGAACTGTCTGTGTCCAAAAGCCAATCCCATCTTCTCTTTCACGGCCGCATCATTTGACTTGACCCCATGGGGAAGGCTGTCCCATAGTTAAAGCCGACTGGCACAGACGGGTGGGCAGTACTGTCACCAGCCCCAGCTGAACTCACCGATGTCGCCCGCCGTAGCTCCGACTGCCACCTCCAGCTGAGGAAACTCTGGCTGCCATCACTGGCAAAGGGAGCAGGTAGATCCACAATCACTCTGTCTGAAGTGTACATTATTTTTCAGTTTTGTTTAACTTTAACTTTTTTTTTTTTTTTTTTTTTTTTTTTTTTACCTCTGGCAGTTCACTCTTACCTTTGTACCATTTACAGCTGTGCATTGGACTGGAACTGCTGGAATTTACAGACAAAACTGGAAAAATTGGGGTGTTGTAAAACTTTTGACTGGTAGTGTATATGTTAAATCTCACTGCATGTTCAGAATAAATCACTAAATCTAAATCTAATTTAAATCTCAAACAAGATGAAAATGATGTAAAAACCACAAGAGAAAAAAACAACACAATTTAAAATGAAACTGTAAGATTCGAATTTTGGAAGGATGCAACATTAAAAAATTATATAATGCAATGAAAAGACAAGAAAAATATACCAGCAGCACAGATGAAGGACTAAAGGAAGAAGTTCTATAAAAGCTTTAATGTTCTGTATAAGATGTAATAAAATGTAATCTGCTATAATAGGCTGATTGGATCCTGTCATGATGTTCCCAGTTCTGCTGCACACACTGAAAGCTGATTTACATAATGGAGTGTAGTTAACGTTCATTATTTTCAGTCTGTTGGTTTTTATTAAGTTACAACGTTCAATAATCTTCAAATTAAACTCAGGCGTCACCTTATTAGGTCCATATTGACATGATAACATCAGACGGTGCTCTGGATTCGTTGGCTGCACATGCATCCTGTTCCACCACATCCCATAGTTCCTCTGTTGGATTCAGGTGATTGGTGATTGGGACGGTTACTTCAGTGCAATGGAGTCACTGTTTAATAAAATAAAACAGTTTAAAGCAGGGCTGTCAAACTTATTTTAGTTCAGGGGCTAAATTCAGCCCAATAAGATGTGAAGTGGGCTGGACCAAAAAAAATTGTAACAGTGAAAAAAAGTCGAGTTACATTATGAAAATCTTTACATCTACAAAGTTTCCTTAAAAATGTGAATAACATGAACCTGAAAAACTGCACTTTTCATTTGCTTATTATTTACACATGCACATTACAACTGATCACAGTGGATCTAAAAATACATAAACATTTAGTAACAGGTAGAATATTGTTAAAATGACAATTCTCTCAAGACAGTTCAGGTTATTCACATTTTTTGTGAAAGAATAGTTTGTAAATGTAAGCATTATCAAGGAAATTTACTTTTTTTGCGCTAAAACAAAGAAATTAATAGTTGTCATTATTTATAGTTTATTCTGTTGTCTCTTTTTCATGTTTTTAATGTTTTAATGTTGAATATTTGTTTTTATCCTGTTTTGGTTCTTCATTTATACTGACATACATGATGTTGTTTTATTCCACTCCTTCATTTCGCATTGATCTGACACCATCATGTTCTGTTATTTCTGCCCTCTCGACTGTGATACATTCAAAGTTAGTCATGTTTTCATGTTTGCTGTACTCATCTCTTTTATTGTGTTGTTTGCTATGTTTTTTTCTGCTGTTGTGCACTTTGTTTTGTCTGTCAAAGCACCTTGTTAACTCAGGTTTAAAGGTGCTATATAAATAAAGTTATTATTATTATTATTATTATTATTATTATTATTATTATTATTATTATTATTATGCTAGTATTTTCCTGATCTGATCCTCTTAAGATCTTATTGGTCTATATGTGGCCCTTGAACTAAACTGACTGTAAATATTCTCAGTGTAATTTTTGCACTTCACAAATTCATCCCACCAGCCAGATTGGACCCTTTGGTGGGCCGGATTTGAAGCCGTTTTAACAGTATTATAACATGCAGTAAATTGTAAATGATTGCTAGATTTTGAAAGATCAGAAAAAATAAAAGGTGCTCTGGAAAAATGTGGAAATTGACTCCCTCACAGCATATTTTCTAACCTTTTTATATCAAAATAAGATAAAAAGTCCGGGCGTACCATTTTCATCTTATGGCTTAAAGGGTAAACTTACTTTATTGCCCCCCTACAGAAGTTTGGACCCTGAATTTTACCCATCCTAATACACATACAGTTCCTAGCATTAGCATTAGCATATAGCATATGGCATATAGCACATACACTCCTAATCAAAATTTTAAGGCTAGATGAAAAACTACAAGAATTTACATTTGTTGGATCTTAAGAGGGTTCTACGTAGAGTTTCAAAATGCAAAAAGAAGAAAATGGAGTGAGACAAAAAAACATTTAAGTAAGCAATTTATCGCAAACAACAATTGAACTGAAATAGTGTGTTCATCAGCTGATCAAAAGTTTACGACCACAGCCTTTAAAAGATTAAATCTGAGCTAAAATTCAGATTCAGTGTCATTTAGTGTCAGGTATTCACACAGTCATGACCTCCTGATGGAAAGGCTAAAAAGCTCTGTCTCTTTGAATGTGGTCAGATTGTTGAATTGCATAAGCAAAGCCTCTGGGAAGGCGTCGGCAAATGCTGAGGTTTTTCTCATAAAATACAAAACAAGTGGTTCCAGGCACAACACACCCCGCCCCATGTATGTACTGTAGCTTACTTTGGTATGGATTCAGCTGATGTCATCATGTCTATGCATGTGCTGATGTCAGCATATCAGTTGCCTCCATGTATGTGCCAAGTTTGAAGTCAATAGAAACAAAATTGATCTTTTTATAGATGTGAAATTTCACCCATTATAAGTAAATGGGAGAAAAAAATGAATTAAAAAATGTGAACTTTGACCTACATTTCCCAAAAACGTAATGACATCTGTTCCGGATCACTGGCAATCTATAAAGTCAATTTAGTATGATTTCAGCCAATAGTTTTCCTGTTACAGACATGTGAAATTTCACCCATTATAAGTAAATGGGAGAAAAACAAAGATTTGAAAAATTCACAAAAAATTTGAACTTCAACCAACTTGTCCTTAAATGTAATTAGATCTATTCTGGGTCACTGGCAATCTATAAAACCAAATTAGTATGAATTCAACCAATAGTTTTGCTACTAAAGTGTAAACAAACAAACAAAGAAACAAACAAGTGGTTCCAGGCACAACAAACCCCGCCCCTCGCAGGTATTGTAGCTTACGTTGGTATGGATCCAGCTGATGTCATCATGTCTGTGCATGTGCTGATGGCAGCATATCAACTGCCTCTATATTTGTGCCAAGTCTGAAGTAAATTGAAACAAAATGTATGTTGGGATGGGACGCAACTGGCATGGTTCAGGTTTGGACAGAAATATGGGGGCCGAGCCGAGCTTTACCACACGGACATCCCCTCCCCAATTTTTAAAATTTATTTATTTATTTATAATCATAAGATAACCTTGTTTGAACTAAAATGGGTTTCACTAAAAGGAAATGCTGGTTTTGTCCAGACTATATTGACCACATTAAATAGAATTGCGTGACTAAAAAGAGACTAAAATACAATTTTTGTTGACTTAAACAAGACTAAAATGTCATCAGTTTTCGTCAACTAAAACTACATGAAAATAGTCATATATTATTCTGACTAAAATATGACTAAAATGCTCAGTTTTAGTCGACTAAAACTTAAAAACTATGAACATATATATATATATATATATATATATATATATATATATATATATATATATATACATACATACTCTGTCTGAAAGTGAGTGGTATTCTATGTGTAAAACGCAGCAAAAATCCACCAGCTCTAAAGGCTGGTGAGAATTTGGCTGGAAAAACCTCCTTCGCTTTTTTATTACACCAAATGTTAAAAGCAAACAATTAGGAAAACAGCAGCAATGCTGGAGAGGATGTGGTCACATGAATGCCAACCACTCGCATATCTGCTGGACATGTGTAAAAATGCAAATGTTTTGGAACCATGTTGTTCAGACAATGGAGAATATTTTAAATTATAAAATCTCAATGGACCCCCAGACTATCTACCTGGGTCTAATACCTGATGATGTAATTAAAAGAGAAGATTCTTACTTATTTAGAATTTTAATTCTTGCTGCAAAAAGGTAGTCACAAGGAACTGGTTCAAAAGTGACCCTCTTTGACCACAACAATGGCTGGACATTATAGAGGAAATATATACCATGGAAAAATTAACATTTCATCTGAGGATTAAGATGGGAACTTTTAAGCGAAGATGGAAGAAATGGACCATAATATTCAAGGACACCAATTCCTGGTATGAGATCAGGTACAGAAAAGCAGTCGAATGTATCAGGAACAGCACCCCCCCTTGTTTGATTGTGTGAGTTTCTTTTTGTTGTTGTTGTTATTTCTGCACTGTAAAAGTGATTTAAAATATTAAAACTTAAAAAACAAAACAAAACTATGAACACGACTGGTCAGTTTTGTAACAAAAGGGGTTTCTCCTGGGTGGGTTGTTAGCCCTCCGCAGGATAGTCTGTTGGTGGGGCTGCCACCTCACAGCGTACCGACGCATGAACCAAGTTCATGTATGTCGGTGATGGGCCGGATCCACCTCCCCTGCAGCTTGGTAATGACATTGTAGAGCCTGTCAAGAGCTTTGTGTATCTGGGGTCCTGGTGACAGACAACGGGGACCTAAAACCAGAGATTACCCGCAGAAGAGCCCTGGCAGCATCAGCTCTGCAGTCTCTCTGGAAACCACTCTGGCGGCACCAGACCATCTCATGCAGGACGAAGCTCCGGATCTATAACTCTGCCGTCCTCTCCATCCTGCTCTACGACTCGGAAACATGGCCCTTAAACCAGACTCTGGCTGCCAGAATAGATGGCTTTGATAGCAGGGCTCTCAGAACCATCGAAAACATCAGGTGGACCCAGCGGGTTTCCAACAAGGTGCTTGGAGCCCGCACATGCCAGCCCAAAGCATCCAGCCTGGCCGCACAACGTCGCACCCGCTGGTTCGGTCATGTCCTCCGCCTCCCTCCTGACCATCCGACAAGAGCCGTCCTTCAGTTTGACCCAAAGGCCGCAGACTGGAAACAACTACGAGGCGAGCCCCGCACCCGATGGCTCGACGTCATTGCGGGCGACCTCCAACAACATGGAGTTACCATGGAGGATGCAGAGCAGCTGGCACAAGACTGCCAGCGATGGAAAACATTGGTTCACCTGGTCGGCTCAACGCACCGGGACGGAACACCAGCCCCATCGCAGGAGTCCTAGTAGTAGTAGTAGTAGTAGTATGAACATGACTAAAACTAATAAAGACTGGACTAAAACTCAAATGAAAACAGGCTGACTAAAACAACACTATTTGCACAACAACACACTAATGCACACACATTTCTATCTTATGCACATGAACATTTTGACACCAACTTTACCCCATAACATACAATGTTTTACACGTATCTGGTTTGACATGAACCTAAAGGGAGTGGTCTCATGCATTGCACAGTGACAACAGACACTAGAACAAAGTGAAAAATTGATGAATGGATAAAAGCTAAGTGGCGGCGGCTTAAAGGGAGGAATATTAGAAGGGAAATTATTTAACATGACACAGTGACTAGGCTGTCAGTAAGCTCCATTTAGCCTCTAACACAGGCCAGTGAGTAGGCACTAGATGATGCATATACAGCCTGCTGTTATTTGAAGACAAGGTAGATGCACTGCCTCCACGCTGCTTTTCTTGTTAAATATCTGCATGTACTAATTAGCTGTTATGTCTGCAGAGAGACGGCTCAGTGGATGAAACAGCAGACGGATCCCTTAAGTCATCTCTGTGCCATTCAATCCCCATTTATGAGCTAATAGCAAACTTCCCAAATGGGCTCAAGCTCTTTTAAATGGTAGAGTCTCTGGAGAGTGCAGGCCTCTGTAAATAACTATACATTAACAGCTTAATTCTAATGATTCACTGAATGCACCAAAACCCTCAATAATGTCCTCTAACTTTATTTAGACCACGGGTGTCAAACTCATTTCAGTTCAGGGTCAAAATTCAAACAAATTTAGTCTGAAATGGGCCAGACCAGTAAAATAATACCATAATTATATATAAATACTGTCATCTCCAAACTTTTCTTATGTTTACATCTATGAACTATTTTTTAAAACAATGTGAATAACATGAACAACCTAAAATTTCTTAAGCAATATAAGTGCAATTTTAAAAATACTCTGCCTCAGTTTATCATTTACACATCTTCATTCCAACTTACAGATCACAGTGGATCTACAAATACACAAAACTTTTAATAACAGACAGAATTTTAGTACAATTACACTGACTTATATTAAGACATTTCAGGTTGTTCACAATTGCTCAGGATATTTACATTTCTTTGTGAAATGATAGTTTGTTTTAGTGTAAATACAGGAAAATTACATGAACATGTTTACATTTACAAAGAGGGAAAAATTGGAGTTGTGAGTATTTATAGTAGGGATGCACCTATTCCGATACGAGTATCGGGCATCGGCTCCGATACTCAGTGTGTGTACTCGTATTCATACTTGTAAAAGATATCCGATACAAATGCACCGATACACTTATGGCCGTTTGACATTCCCAGTTCAGTGCAGCAGGTACGAGGAGGAGGAGTAATGTGTGTGCAGTGTGAAGAGTGTGGAGATTTTTCAAAATAAATGACGGTGATAAAAGTAACACTGATGGCAAGTGACATTAAAGACACTGACAGTGCGGACCGCCGCCAGCGGAAGTGCAAACCAAACGTATCACTCATTTGTCTTTTCTCTTCCTGCTGAAGCTAAACTTTTAAACCTTACCAGAGAAAACGCTGCAACATTAGTATCACAGCAGTGTTCCCTCTGTCATTTCCATGTTTGTTATTACTGACTTTCTTCTTCATTTAAACTCTCTTCTTCTTTGTGGTATTTGTCCAGTATGGTTAATTTAGAGCGGCGCCCCCCAGTGGATTAATTGAGAAACGCTCATTCCAACACATTAAATGTCAGTAGCAGCACTTTGTTCCAGTCAGACTAATGACAACGACAATAAAGCACGTTTACAAAAGGAACTAACAACTGGAATGGGATTATTAAGGACTAGGATCGGTACTCGGTATCGGCAAGTACTCAAATGTAAGTACTCGTACTCATACTCAGTCTGGAAAAAAGTGGTATCGGTGCGTCCCTAATGTATAGGTTATTATGATCATATTTTACAGATTTGCACATGGAACCTAAAGTGACATTTTTGTGAATATCTTAAGGGTAGTTGTTGCATTTCACAAACTCATCCCACGGGCTGGATTGGAACCTTTGGCGGGCCACATTTGGCCCCCGGGCCGCATGTTTGACACCCCTGATTTAGACTAATGGACAGAAAGGATGTCTGTGCATGCGTCTCTCTTGTACTGTTTTTGGCTAAACACCTACTGACAGATTTTACATGTGCTTGATCCCTTGAAACATTTCATCTCCTACTGAAATGTTCATCCAAATGATGCTGTTACCATAGTAACACAGCAGCTTTTTTGGTGTGTGAGATGCAGCGATGGTGTCATATTTCCTTGACATACAGAACAGTGCCGGTTGCCATGGTAAACGACTGTATCAAGAGTACATTAAAAATGACTGGTCTGTCAGTACGAGTTAAGGACCCTGGCGTCAGGTGAACCTTATGGCTGCAGCTCCAGCTCCGCCGCCCTTCCCTCTCGCTTAAACACTGAAGCTGTGAAATGCAACACAAAATCAATAAGCGGCCATTATTCAGCACGACGCCCCCTACAAAATAATACAGTAAATCAAATTAAATCGGAACCCACAGAGGTCATCTGTTTCACTTGTACCAACTTTTTTTCTCCACATATTTGTTTTCATCAGCACTTTAGAGAAATCGGGACATAAGCATAAAATACCTGCAAATTATACAAGTAAACCACCACAGGAATATACTAACACCTGAGACACGCACAGGGAACTTTACAGCTCAGATGATTCTACAAGTGCAGTATCTGTGATATTCTTACACATGAACAATTAAGTCGTAAAGACTGAGGCTACTGTAGTGTCAGTTCCCACATTTTTTTCTCTATTTAACCTTTCTTAAGAGATTTATCACCATTTGATATAATATTATCCTCTTTGAAGAGAAAAATCTGGTATTTTCCTACATTTAATTCACTGATCATATAGATGTTCATAAAAGCTCAGATTAAAGTTGAAGGTTATTTCATCAAAAACCGAGAAAACTGAAGAAAAAGTGTCTTCTTCCAGTAAAATCTCTCATTAACTGAACATGAACCCAGTGTGTCCATCCACTGTCACTGATCTAACTGGTTTGACTGGTGAATCAATGTTGTAGAAGATGACGGTGTTTCCACGGTAACTACGGCGCCTCTGAACGTCCAAATGGGTCATATCTGATGACCATGAAAAGATGAAGAACTGTATTTACACCAATTATTGACATATATTGATAGGATTAGTGGATCAACAGGAATTAAACAGTTTAGATCAGTAGATGGTTTTGGTTTTTGAGGCTGAGACTAAATACAGGGTTCTGGATATTATGAAATGATGAATTCTCCTAATTTTTCCAGTATTTTGCTCATTTTCTCCTCACTACAGAAGTATTTGTTTACTTTTGTGCCATATTTCAAGGTTTTTTGCTTCATTTTTTCCTGATATTTCAAGTATTTTGCACATTTAATTCTCATTCTGCCAGTTTTTGTACATTTTATCTTATGAATCATTGAAGTAAAACTGCATTTTACACCAATTATTGACATGGATTGATAGGATTAGTGGATCAACAGGTATTAAACAGTTTAGATCAGTAGATAGTTTTGGTTGTCGGTGGATGCTTGGGTCTTTATGGGTTAAAGCCACAGTATGCAGCTCCTGCCACTGGGGGTCTCTTAATTAAAACATTAATAAAATACATGCAGATGACAAAGGGAAGAAGACGGAGTTCATGGGAGTCATTTTCATCACTGTCACAGAAAAGAATGTATGTGATGTGACCAAAGGCTGCATATGATTAGTGGATGAAGGAGCTGTAACATTAACTCTTTGGTTTCAGAAGCCATTTTGAAGCCAGTAGCAGTTGTAGTTAGCTTATTTCCATGTTAGCTTTTTGCAGCTGGAAGTGATCATATATGGACAAAAAGCCAAAGTCGCAGGAGTATGAGGGATCAGAGCCATCAGTGAGGGGGTCATGGATGAGCTAATGCTAAACTTAAAGAATTAAACATGCACCATAACACTGTTCAGCTACGTTCAGACAGCAGATGTTGATGCACAATTCAGATTTTTTGGTGAAATCTGATTTTTTTGTGTGTTCGTTTATATTACACATTAAATGCAACTATCAGTTTTGAGTATGCACTGAATACAACCCTGAAGTGACCCACATGCACTAAAGAGGTCCTGATGGAATACGTGACCATGGAGACACACACTGTGTTTACAGAAGTAAATATGGTTTTCCCTCCGCTCCTCCTCCTGGGACGCAGAATTGTGACGTTTGTCGCATTTCAATGATGTAAAGGTCAGATAAATGTGACCTGTTCATTCACACTGAAGTCGCATTGAAAAATATCATATGTATTAGAGCCCGACCAATATGGAATTTTTGGGGCTGATGCTGAAACCGATATTGGGGGCTAAAAAAAGCCAATAGCCAATATATCGGCCGATATCTGATATATTGGCCGATATCTGAAATAAGAACACTGATCAACACAGGATATAATAATCTGATATTAGATAATTGTGGACAGGTGGATTAACAGCTGCGTAAATCTGTGTTTATCTCACACAGACAATTGACACAACTTCCAAATGCAAACTATGCAACCACAAAAATAATTAGAGTAAAAACTATGACTGAGCACACAATTCTGTTTTCACTCACACATGTGGATGTGTCTGCCTCACAGCACTACAACTGCCCATGTGGACTAAGGACCAAACTGAGCATGTGCAGAGTGAATTAGGTGAGTCCTAAATTGTTCCTGATTGGAGCAACTGCAAGAGTTACAACTGACCTGTGGTACAACTGTCCCCAGTCTCCCCTTCACTATTAACACCCAGGCCTGTCTGCAGAATGAAACTGTGAGAGAGACAGGAAGTGCACGGACATGTGTGTGTGTGTGTGTGTGTGTGTGTGTGTGTGTGAATACTTCATAAGATGAGGGGGGGTCTAGGATTTTTGGAGCTGGGGGGGGGGGGGGGGTAGCGGTCCATCCTTGTCCTTGGTAGCTCTGTGATTATGTGATTGTGTGTGGGGGGGTGATAGCATCATTTTCCGAGCAGGACTGACAGTGAAACTAACTCGCTTTAAAGTTCCTCTTATTCTCCAGGCAGCACACGCGCACGCGCACACACACACACACACACACACACACACACACACACACACATATACACACACACAGGAGCAGCGAGCTTAATATATCGGCTACATATTGGCCGATGTTGATTAACTGGTGATACGCTATGATTGGCCGAATTAATCGGCCAGCCGATTAATCGGTCGGGCTATAATACGTATCAGATTTAGGACCACACATGAAAGTGGCCTGGGTCTGATTTGGAAAAATCAGATTTGTGCTGTTCAAGCTGTCTTTAACAGATCAGATACAGGTCACATTTGGGCCACATTTACCTGCGGTCTGAACGTAGCCTTAGACAGTTCAAATGAAAAAAATGTATATAAATAAATGTAACACATTTTTAGAGAGAAGCTGAATTGAAGTCAATAAGAGCCTGAGCTTTTTGAAGCCAGCACCTAGTGGCCATAAGTAGTATTACATTTTAAGTTACTTCCAGATTGGTTTCATTTTGGGGCCTTGGAGGTCTTTGCCCCTTGGACATAACTGAAATCATGTTTATAGATGACATAATGAAGAGTATAAAAGTTTAATCCTCTTTATTTACCAAATACACATATATTCATGTTATGTCCTTTCAGTCTGTAAAGCACAGGTGTCAAACATACAGCCCGCGGGCCAAAACCAGCCCATCAAAGGGTCCAATCTGGCCCATGGGATGAATTTGTGAAATGCAAAAATGACCTTTGACAATTTAAGGTGTCAGAATCATTGTAGTTCAGGTTCCACATACACACCAATATGAACTAAAAGGGGACAGACCAGTAAAATACTATCATAAAAAAAACAATAAATAATGACAACTCCAATCTTTTTTTTTTTAATCTTTGTTTCACTGTAAAAAAGTAAAATGACAAGAAACTGTTTACATTTATAAACTATCCTTTCACAGAAAAATGTGGATAACCTGAACAAATATGAACAACATGAAATATCTTAAGAGAAATGAGTGCAATTTTAACAGTATTCTGCCTGTTATTAAATGTTGCATATGTGTAGATTCACTGTAAGTTGCAATGTTCATGTGTAAATATTAACTTGAGGCAGAAAGTTGTAAAAATTGCACTTATTTTTCTAAAGAAATTTCAGGTGGTTCACGTTGCCCACATTTTTAAGGAAACTTTTGTAAACATTTTCATAAGGTAATTTTACTCTTTACACTGTTAATATTTTACAGGTCCGGTCCACTTGACATTATTTTGGACTGGATGTGGCCCCTGAACTGAACTGAGTTTGACAGCCCTCTGTAAAGGGTGGAAGGCTTCCACTGACAGGTGACGAAAACAGGTGTGTACATAACATGTGCAGTCAATGCAGCTGAATTCAAGGTAAAGGCTCTGAGTAAACAGGCAAGAATGTTCCAGAAGGAGTAGGGCTCGTACTATGAAACTTAATTCACTATGAACCAACATTTTTTGGCTACTTAAGGGATTGTAATAAGACATTAGAAAAGTTGACTAAATATAACCTTTTATGATCAGCAAATAAATAAGCAAACAATGTGCATTTGCCACTCTAGGAGCAATATCACATATTAATGGTTGTGTTTCTGGACCTGATGACTCCTTTTAGCCGTCCACTATCTGTCTCCATATCCTGTCTTTTTAAAGATATTGCTCTAATTCCCGTAAACATTACCTAAGACTACATTTTGTGTTTTTGAAATAAGTAGTCATGTACTTTGGCCTAATGTGTGGATTTCAGTGACATTATTGAGTGTCTGGCAGTATATGAGATATTTATAAGCTTAGAAGTTATAGTCAGACACACTTAACAACATGAATCTTATCTACTTGACACAAAGGTCATACCGACTGCATGATGCTATAATCAACTAAAACTCAGGGTATGATGCAAGGAAAAACACAAGAATGATGTCATCAGCATACAGTACATCATCTATCTGTACTACAACAGCTGTAAACAATGACACTAAATGGATCATCTGCCTGTACATTTATGAATGTGAATGGAAAAAAACCCAAAGCCATGGTAGAGGAGGAGAGTGTGGAGCCAGCTGGGGTGCTGACGGGGGGGGGGGGGTAAATATGACAAATTCATGGGGCCCAGTATTTGTGGGGGGGCACATAGAGCAGTGGAGGGGGCCGCTGTATAGGAGAGGTAAAGAAGTGGGGAGGCGAATGTTGAAAGCATGTTATGTTTTGGTTTCACGCTATCGTAAATGATGTTGTGTATGGACCACATCCCCCATCCCCTCAGTCCTACAGACTGAGAAGACAGTCAATTTGTGAAGGGTCCACAATGATCACACTTTTTGCATCCCTGGGAACCAGATGTGTCCCAGGAAAAGAAACCAAGCAACATACATTCACGGAAAAAATTATTAGGAAGAACTGAAGTGATTTTGTTATTATCAAGAAAACATTGAAGAAGGATAGATATCAGCTCTGAAATTAAATTACTATGAGTTATTTTTGTTGTTATCATTATATTTGTCCAAACAAATGTACCTTTAGTTGTACCAGGTGTAGCACCGTTTTATCCTAACTTTTAGGTTAAATAGATACTTCCATCGCTCTAGGTCCAGTAGGAGCTGGACTAGGAAGTTACTCACAAAAGGAGTGGGTGTTGGATTATGAACAGGTGGAACTTAAATGTCAGCACACAACAAATTATGAACATTTACAGTTTAGAATTACATTTATTTACCAAAATAAGGTGCCATAAAATAAAAGAAAACTAAATAGCCGCACGCTGGTGTATGAGTGTGTGTGTGAATGGGTGAATGTGAGGAACTGTAAGCGCTTTGGGCACCATGATGGTGTAGAAAATGCACTATATAAGTTCAGTCCATTTACCATTAAAAATAAGAGTCCATTGAAGTCAAGCTTCCAACTCAAGGATCTGGTAAGCTCAGTTATGAAAAGGGATTCCTTATGTGTGTGTGTGTGTGTGTGTGTGTTTGTTCTGTGTTCAGTTACTCAGTTACTCCATCCTCAATTTCTACTACCAGGGTAGGTGAGGAGTGTGTGTATCTTATCTGTCCTCAGAAGGAGTGACTCAGATAATCTGAAGTCTTCCTGGTAGATTCTGCAGCTGGCCACACCACATCTCCAACTCTCTCTCTCTCTCTCTCTCTCTCTCTCTCTCTCTCTCTCTCTCTCTCTCTCTCAGAATCTCTGGGCTGGACTCTCCATCTAAGTCATCTCTTTCTTTTCCTCTGACAGTTGATCAGACTGTTCAGGGGAACAACAACAACAAAAAAAAACCTACACAGACGGTGCAGAGTTGTGAGATTCTTCATCTGATTCTATCTGTTTCTCATAAGAACTCTATATTTTCTCAGTTCTATGTACGAAAAATATCACCGAGCATCGAGGAAATACATACACACATTAAAGTGAATTATTATGAATAATAACAATTAGTTTAAATCATAGATGTAATCGATAATTCATGAATTACCATATACAACAGTACTATTTTAACAAACACAGTTTATGCATCCTTTACACCTCTATTTGACATACATTATCTGTTTTAGCTATTTTTAAAATTTACCTTTTTTTATATTTAACTGTTTAACATCAGATGAAACTTAAGTTTCATACACAACAGTGCAATTTTCTTAACCAAAAATGAAATATACCACACCTTCATGGCACTGTTACCCACTGAAGTAGTTAATAACATGAAATTAGGAACTCAAATGGCATTAAAACTAAATTAAATGCCTCTCAGTACAAAACATATATAAAGTTCACTTTAGCTTAGCGATTAGCATCAGCCAAGCATAACAAACAATAAGCTATTAGCAATTTGCACTAGCAATTAGCATAGCGCATACCATACCATACCAACTTTATTTGTAAAGCACTTTAAGAACTTTACAGCTGGCCAAAGTGCCGTACACCAAACATAAAACAAGGAATTAAATAAGTAAATAAAACTAGTGAAAACACAGGGTGTTAAGTGGGCTAAGAACAACACAACGCAAACATAAAAACAAAGACAAGTTAAAATCTGTTAAAAACAGCATTAACAAAAAAAAACAGACATGTCACTCACTGATTAAAAGCTAATGAGAAAAAGTGTGTTTTTAAATGTGATTTAAAGACAGGTAGAGACTGAGCCTGTCTAACAGCTAAGGGCAACTGGTTCCACAACTTTGGGGCGGCAACAGAAAAGGCACGGTCCCCACGAAGCTTCTTTTTAGTTTTTGGAACCACAAGCTGCAGCTGATCTGACCTGAGAGCACGAGAGGGGGCGTAGGGGTGGATCAGGTCGGACAGGTAGGAGGGGGCAAGGCCATTCAAACATTTAAAAACAAATAGAAGAATTTTAAAATCAACTCTAAAACGCACTGGCAACCAATGGAGTGAAGCTAAAACCGGTGAAATATGCTGATGTTTGCGTGTCCCTGTTCCATTAGCATACAAGCTGGCGATCGTTTCTTAAGCTTTAAATTACAAAACTAAGGTCATGACACAAAGGTCATGAAAAAACATTGGAAAAAAGTTATTGAGCAACGTAGACCAACTTATACCAAGTTAATAGCACAGAAAGATTTGTTTTTTCCTTCAGAGAAGCTAGTGAAAAGCCGGCTAACAGTCTGCTAACTCACCGCAGGTTCAGCTAACACAAATTCTCATTAGGGGAGTTAGTCCTCCTCGGCTCACAGCTGATCGGGATGAAACCAGGATACGTCTGTGACTACCGGGGTCTGACTGTGGATGTCTTTCCCCACTTATCCACCTCCTGTCGGCTCCAGTATGCCTGTGTTTAGCTACCGTGTCCTCATGTCTGCTGCTGCTGCCTCTGTTTGACAGGAAGTGACGTTGTACAGGTGTCGACTTCAGACACCTGACTTAAATGACAGGTACAGGGTTAGTGACCTGATTTTACATGTGGGTTACACAGGAAATGGACAAACGGAAGAAAACAAGGGGTGGTCTAATAATTTTTTCCACAACTGTAAACCTATCTGTCTTGTTGATCAGTGTATCCCTTTATTCTGATTTCCTGTTGGTTATTAACCCTTAGGTGCTCCTTGGTTATTTTTGTACATTGTTTTCATTTAGTAATCACTGCAAAAATTATTTCTAAAGAAGTAAAAAAAAAAAAAAAAAAAAAAGCCTTCTTTCTAGAACATTTGTCTTATTTTTCATCTAAACAGAAAAAAAAAGTTTGCCAAGAAATTTTTATATAAGAAAAATATTCTTATTTAAAAAGAAATATATATATAACTTTTTCTTAATCAGATTTTCCAGCTAATTTCAAGACAGATTTTACTACTTACAGTGTTTAACAATATTCAGTAAATGATCCCATTAGAGGATCCAGATTGTTTTCCTTATTTTAGATTGAAACCACTGGAACAACTTCTACATTTAAGAATCTGAAGAAGTGACAGCAATTAACTAACCCTAATCCCAACCTGCTCCCATTGTTGTGCACCTCATTTCCTTTCCCCTACCTTCGGAAACTTGTATTTGAGGGGGTACGATGTTTGTTGCCCACACTGGAACCAGAACTGGGCCTGGATGATGGCCTGGTGTTCACTCTGCTGCTGGATTCACAAGTGTCACTAAGTAGCAAATCAAATACACGACATTCCTGTAAATGAATCCCATGCTGTGGACAAATGTTTGAGCAGATTGAAGGGATTCCATCCTTTTGAAGAAATAGTGAATAAAATAAATAAATAGTAAATTAAACAAGTGTTCAGAGAACGCAAACTTCCGCCGAGCACCCTGAACTCTGTGCATGTGTGGATCAACTCTTTCTGTGTAAATCCAACAGTTTCCAGGTTGTTCCATACACAGAAACAGTTGAATCTGGTCCCAGTCATGTGTCTGTCCAATTAGATTCAATTCACATCAATATTAGTTGAGTTCTAATTTTAAATGTGTGGGAAATGGGATTTTCAGTGTTCAGTGTAAATGTCCACAGAGTCCACATTCCACAGTGGATGTGGACAATTTAGTTCCAGATACAAGAGATTGTTCTAAGCTGCAGGTGGATCCAGCTGGAGGAGAATCGGAGTCGTTTGGAATTTTTTTTAATGAATTTTCAAAAATGTCCCAATGATGACAGATGGAAAACTGTAGATGTTGTGACCTTGCTGTGACCTTGAACTTTGTCCTACTGGGACCAAAATGGACTGGGCTGGTCCCAGGGCCTAGGCCTATCTGTGGGGAAGATCTGGGAAAGATGGGGGGAAGAGTTTTACACTAAAGTAAGTGCTAAAGCACTAAAGTAAGTAAAGTAAGTGCTCGAGGTTTCTGCTGTTAAAGGGAAGTTTTTCCTTCCACTGTCACCATCACTAGTGTTTGCTCCTGGAGGATTCTGTTGGGTTTCAGTAAATTGGCTTAGAGTCTGGTTTGGACCAACTATATATAAAATGTCAAGAGATAACTTTTTTGTGATCTGGCGCTATATAAATAAAATTTGATTGATTTAGTGATTTAATTGGTTTTCCCCTGTAAGTCGCTTTGGAAAAAAGCGTCTGCCAAATGCGTAAACATAAACAGAAACATAAACATAAAGTTACTAAAAAACACACAAACACACACACACAAAGCACAGTGATCATAATACCTCCTGGAGGAGGGAATAATTAATGGAGGACATAAGAGTTAAGTAAGTGCTGGGTGTAGTGGCTTCACTGTCACTTTTTTTTTTTTTTTTGCCACCATCAGAGAAATCACTAAGTTATGTGATCTTTCATCTGGGACAGAACCAAATCACAGGGGTCCAACAGACTTCACTCTGATAGTCTTTTCCTCACCCATGCTAACTACCAGGGGGAGCTCATTCATGTCTTTTATGATTCCACTTTAAACTCCCTTCTTCATACACTTTCATAAATGTGATCAAACAGCGTCCGGTCCTGATTTAGATCTGGGCTGTCAAACTCACTTTAGTTCAGGGACCACATACAGCCACATATGATCTCAAGTGGGCTGAACTAGTAAAATAATAGCATAATAACCTATAAATAATGACAACTGCTAATTTTTCTCTGTTTAAATGCAAAAAAGTCATGAAATTCAGAAAGTTTTTACATTGACAAATTATCCCCTCACAAAAATGTGAATAACCTGGAAAAAAATACTGACATTTCTTAAGAAAAATATGTACAGTTATGTCTTAAAGGGCTCATATTTTGTTAATTCCACGTTTCTTAGTCTGTGCTTCATTTCTTTGTGTATTTGGACCCTAATAGTTCATACACTTTAAATTTGAACCCTCCAGCTGCTGCAAAACTATCTTTATATTCATTTGGGCAAAAATCCAGTGGATTTCTACAACCTGTTTGAATTCCTTCTATAATTAGTTCCATCTATTAACTAGTTACAACATTTGCACATATAAGGTTTGTTCATTTTTGTCATTATTTTGCTCAATTTTTGTTCGGTTTTGTTCATTTTTGTCATTATTTTGCTCAATTTTTGTTCGGTTTTGTTCATTTTTGTCATTATTTTGCTCAATTTTTGTTCGGTTTTGTTCATTTTTGTCATTATTTTGCTTGATTTTCGTTTGGTTTTGTTCATTTTTGTCATTATTTTGCTAAATCTTTGATTTTGTTAATTTTTTTCTTTATTTTGCTCTATTTTCGTTTGGTTTTGTTCATTATTTTGCTCTATTTTTGTTCAGTTTTGTTCATTTTTGTCATTATTTTGCTTGATTTTTGTTTGGTTTTGTTCATTTTTTTTCATTATTTTGCTCGACTTGTTCGGTTTTGTTCATTTTTGTCATTATTTTGCTCAATTTTTGTTTGGTTTAGTTATTTTTTGTCATTATTTTGCTCAATTTTTGTACAGTTTTGTTTGTTTGTTTTTTTCATTATTTTGCTCGATTTTTGTTTGGTTTTGTTCATTTTTTTTTTCATTATTTTGCTCAACTTTTGTTTGGTTTTGTTCATTTTTGTTATTATTTTGCTCAATTTTCATTCTTTTTCTTTAATTCAAAATCCCTTCTTAATTTGTTCCATCTGTAACTAGTTATGACATTTGCACATATCGGTTTTGTTCATTTTATTATTATTATTTCTTTCACTTGAATTCCTTCTTAATTAGTTGCGTCTCTAACTCGTTCCGTCTCCACATTTGTTCATATCAGCTCCAGACTTCAGTCCAACATTTCTCCAGTATTTCTCTATAATTGTTTGTCGTCATCAGTGGTTGTAGTCCAGACTGAAAATACGTCCCAACTTGGAGCCCATTACCTCAAATGTTCAATTGTTGGTTGAACGGGACAGAGCAGCACAGCCGACAACCTGGAGGGGGCGGGGCCTGAAGTGGCTCATTTGCATTTAAAGGGCCAGCGCTCCAAACTACCTTTCTGGTGTCATTCGTCAGAAATAGGGTTGAAGATGGAGCTGTGGAGTTGAATGAATGAAGACTTCAGAGCCAAGAGGAGCATTTACAGTTTATGGTAGTGTTTTTCAACCTTTGGGTCGGGACCCCATGTGGGGTCGCCTGGAATTCAAATTCGGTCGCCTGAAATTTATAGTAACTGATAAAAATAAAAACTTACTAATAAAAAATATATGGTGAGTTGATAGAGACAATCACAAAACGTAACTGACATGACGAACTCTGAGTGTGAAACTGCAGCACTGTGGTTCTGTTTCTGTGTCAAATGTTCACTGTGGTCAGTTTCAGATGCTGCAGCTCTTTCATAATTCATAGTTTCAGTTCTTGTTTGTTCAGTATTAATTGTCCTCCTTGTAAATCACAGCTGGACTGACTGGACAGATCCTGACCAAAGAAAATCAAATTCTCCCTTTGTGCAGTAATCTACACCTGGATTTACTGCCTCTGTCCACAATAATAGACATTATATAGACTAAATGTCCTCTGAAATTAACGTTTATTAGCAACATAGTATAGTAAACTATTACATGACCAAAAACAAATTAATTTTAGCAAAAAAAAGTCTCCATTTTTAATGTCTGGGGTCACCAGAAACTTGTGATATTAAAATGGGGTCATGAGCCAAAAAAGGTTGAAACCACTGGTTTATGTAGACGACAGGAAATGTGCGAAAATGATGAATTGCATTTGAAAAAGAAGCATATCACTGCTTTAACTTATCATTTATACATGTGCATGATATGTAGATGACAGTGGATTTACAAAGGCACGAAACATTTAGTAACAGATGCAATGTTGTTGGAATTTGAAGTTAGGAACTAAAAAGTTTGACACACGTGACTGTTCAGTGTGAGGTTTTGCACAAATTCATCCTGCCATCAGCCAGATTGGAACCTTTGGTGGGTTTGGGTTCAGGTTCGGGTCCCGGGGACCATATGTTTGAGATCATCTGAACCTGATCTGTTCAAATCTGTCACATTAACTATTTAATGTAGTATCCCTTTGACATTATGAGCATAGTATTGGCATAATCTGAGTTATGATCGACAGTTATCTCAATAATCCTGTTTACCTCTGGTCAACACACTAACAGCAGATATGAAGTCATCATTAGTGTGTTTCAACATGGCCGCCCACTGCTGGTGACAAAGTGAAAAATAATCTAGTTTTCGAACAGGAAAAAAAAATCTTGAATTAAGCAAAAACAAAATCTTGAATTTTCACTTGTTCCATGGGCAGATTTACTGGCATAAGGAAGAAATGATTACATTTTGGCGGTGATCGGGGGTGGGCTGATCTGCCTTGGCGCAGGTCTGCGCTCTCCAAGTGCTTTTCAGGTTCATTCATGATTTAGTGTTTATTAGGAATAAAACCGTCCTCTGTCTGGACCAGACTGACCTGCACATTCTTGTACATTCTTTGTATCGTGTTGAATCGCATCATGAATCGTACTGAAGTGAATCACATTGTATAAAGTCAAATCATTGTCAAATCATTAGCCAAAAATCTAAAAATCGAATTGCCTTCACTGCTCTTCTAGCTTGTAGACTAATACTACTAAAATGGAAAGATAAACAACCTCCAACATTGAAATCTTGGTTTCCGAGTCTTTTACATAATTTAACATTGGAAAAAATCAGATTTTCTGTAAGAGGATGAGCCAATAAGTTTTTCAGGACCTGGAACCTGTTCTGAATCACATAAAACAGGCAGATCCACCACTTATGCCACAGTAGTCTGATAAATACAAGTCTGTGACTAATATCTGTGTTCCTCATTTATTTATTATTATTATTATTGTCAATTAACTTCTTTTTTTTTTTTTTTTTTTTTGGTGCAACAGGGTGGAAATGTTCATGGGTTTGGGTTTAAAAAAAAACAAAAAAAACAATAACTGTATAATATTTTTCTGTGACTCGATATGTAATAAAAACACTGAACAAAAAAAAAAAAAAAATCATTGTTAAATCATTGATGAATCCCATCGCATCCTGAACAGGGGTGAATCGTGTCACATGGTATGGGCGGGGGTTTCACTGAACTGTTCATTTATGGTCTCACTGGCAGCGTATCCAGATGCATATGGAATCAGCCTCAGTGGAGGGGCTTCACATCCCTAATGCCAACGGTGTAGACAGCTCCTGTAGAATGAACCAACGGTAAAAGTGAAAAGCTTCCTAAACACCAGATTTAATCTGTTTTTTTTTTTTGTTTTTGTTTTTTAATAATGGGAGCATATGGAAAGGCCTGTTCTAGTGTTAACACTCCAGAAAAAGGAACTCAATTATAATAAAATGTCATTTTCCATATAAATTTAAAACTTTGATGCAAGAATTATGAGAACCTTAGCCAAGATGATCTTCCTGAGGGTTTTTATTCCTCTTTAGGCATGAAAAAAACAATGTGATGAAGTTTTTTTTTTTTTTTTTTTAAGGAGTTACAAAAATGTCCACTGAGCTGGACACCATGCATTTCATTTTTGAAGCAAAGAAACATGTATTTAAAACCTAATATCAGAAAGTAGTTGTTTTCCCATTGACCCTCAAATTGTGCAAATATAACTTGCACATAAAAATTTACCCAAATGGAAAAAATATAATTTCACCAAAAGTCTCATTTTTCGATTAAAAGTTTTTGCACTGGCAAGAGGTGGTTTTTCGGGCATAGCACAAATGGTATATCACGCAAAACTGCAATGGAAAGAGCTTTTTACGCAACTACAGTCAGGTGAATTAAAAAAACGGATGTTGACAGACGTTATAACAAGAGAAGAAGAAGAAGAAACATGTCAATATGTGTGGACACACCAGGAAACCACATCATTTTTTAATGTAGTAGGAGACAGAGGGCTAATATATAATAATATTGAATATACCTGTAAATCAACACCATATTTACGTTCATGACCATGTTTATAGAATGACTTCTAGTGTCATCTCACAATAATAAATCAACAAATTATCATGTTTGTGATTTAATGGAAAATCCAACGTTACGCACTTTTGTTTTTTTCAACATTTAGTAAATATCGGTAAAGTTTTGTGCAGATGTCCAATGGAAAAGCCACTAGTGATAAGGAAAACTATGAAATAAAAACAGTTTTAATGCTGCTAATCTGATGTTTTCTCACTTTTTAACAAACTCTAATACTAGTTATTATGGACTTCATGGAGATAATATGCAAAAAAAAAAAAAAAAACCCTGTTAATTACAGTCTAATGTCAATTAGCAATTAATTTCCACTCAAACATGTTAGTACAGATCAGGTTTATTAAGAACAGCAAAGTGACAGTAATGGGATGAAATGCAGTGTATTATTATGGGATGGTGCATTAGTGTCCACTGTGTTGGCTGATATGGAACTAAAACAACCAAACCCATGAATATACAAGAGAACAGCTGGAGAAGAACTGTCCACTGGAGTGACCACTGGAGTGACCACTGGAGTGACCACTGTGCATGAAAGGGTTAATTAACCGCAGACTGCATTAGCTCATCATGAAATGTGAAAACTACCAGATTAAATAATACTTATTCAAATGCAAAGATATAAACTTAAAGATACTTAGAGTCAGGAAGTAATGGAGTATAAATACTTTGACTGTACTACAGAAGACAGTTCAGCCTTAAATTGTATTTTTCTGACAACTTTTTCTCCAACCTTGTAACACAAACATCTGTACAGTTCTTTGTACTCCTTACATGTTCAAAATAGCTGTGTTATTTTAGTTTTATCCTCCTGAGACCCAGCGATGCATTTTTGTCCTCTGTGAGGGTCAAGAGTTTCACAGCTTTGCTTCAAACAAAAAAAAAGAAAAAGAAAAAATGCAGTCCGCTGCAAAGGACAGTCCATAAAAAAATGTATCAGAAAAAACTGTTGCGTCATCACAGCAAGGCAATTATTTATTGTAAAAAAAAGTCAGTATTTTTACTTTCCTGGTTCTCAGGAGATTAAATAATTTCTTTTCATTTTTTGATGTAACTGATGGAACAACACAGACGACGATCTCCTGGTGAATCCACTGGTGAATATGTCAATTGAACAAACATGACAAGGTGAACATGACAAAGAGGATGCAACAACAGGATAATTTGATTTTTTTTTTTTTTTTTAAATTAGCATGAATGCCATAAATATTGTATGATGATGTTTAATGAAAATGTAACTGATGGGGAAACAACATGTAAAATCAGCAAACGACGGCCAGGCCAATGAGACAAAGTGTCCTAATGTTCATGGGTTTTGTTGCTGACATTGAAACCTGTTCTCCACATTACAGTAGAATTCAGTATTTTTTTTCACATATTTTACTTAGAACTCAAATGGTTAATCAATGAATTGACTGAAACCAATTAAAAACAGTATTCGATTACAATTTTCCTGAATCGAAGCTTGGTTTCCTTCATTTCTCTGCTGTTAAACATTGGTTCCACTGTTGTGTTTCACACGGACGCTTAGTGTGACGCACACGACATCAGGATCAACACAAACAACAGAAGAGATGAGGACAAAAAGACAGAACATGTCTATATTTGGACGTTTGTCCACTGGATCCATCAGTGACTCCTTTAAACGTTGAAGCTTTAGCACAAACATAAGTGTTTGTCTTTGTTTGTTTCAGGTGGATGTCAGTTCCATGTTCTGTTCCTGTGGTAGGTCATTACTTCTGTTTGTAAGTTGGATCTAAATGAAGAAAAAAATCAACAGATTAATCGATTCCAAAAATAATCAATAGCTGTAGCTCTAGCGATGAATCTGCACCATTTGGACACTAGGTGTCACTGTTTCCAACTTAATGTTTTTCAGGTTGAGCTATGCAGACCAGTGTCACCTGAGTCTGGTCTGATCTGGTCTAGTCTGGTCTGGTCTGGTCTGATGTGGTCTGGTCTGGTCTGATGTGGTCTGGTCTGGTCTGATGTGGACTGGTCTGGTCTGGTCTGGTCTGGTCTACTCAGGTCAGGTTTGGTCAGGTCTGGTCTGTCTCTGGTCTGGTCTGGTTTGGTCTGGTCTGGTTTGGTCTGGTTTGGTTTGGTCTGGTCTGGTTTGGTTTGGTCTGGTTTGGTTTGGTTTGGTCTGGTTTGGTTTGATCAGGTCTGGTCTGGTCTGATCTGGTCTGGTTTGGTCTGGTCTGTCTCTGGTTCTGGTCTGGTCTGGTCTACTCAGGTCAGGTTTGGTCAGGTCTGGTCTGTCTCTGGTCTGGTTTGGTCTGGTCTGTCTCTGGTCAGGTTTGGTCAGGTCTGGTCTGTCTCTGGTCTAGTCTGGTCTGGTTTGGTCTGGTTTGGTCTGGTCTGGTCTGGTTTGGTCTGGTCTGTCTCTGGTTCTGGTCTGGTCTGGTCTACTCAGGTCAGGTTTGGTCAGGTCTGGTCTGTCTCTGGTCTGGTTTGGTCTGGTCTGTCTCTGGTCAGGTTTGGTCAGGTCTGGTCTGTCTCTGGTCTAGTCTGGTCTGGTTTGGTCTGGTCCGGTCTGGTCAGGTCTGGTCTGGTCTGGTTTGGTCAGGTCTGGTCTGGTTTGGTCAGGTCTGGTCTGGTCTGGTTTGGTCAGGTCTGGTCAGGTTTGGTTTGATCAGGTCTGGTCTGTCTCTGGTTCTGGTCTGGTCTGGTCTGGTTTGGTTTGGCATCACATGAAACCATTATCAAACGTAAATAAATGACAAATAGAATCAAATGTTAGTCAGAGTGGACCCATATTTGTACCACAGTAATGACACTACTGATCACATGACCTCAGCTGACAAACTGAAGCCAACACCACCAGGTTCAACTCAACAACTCCAATAAAACCCACAGAACCACATTTGGACTAACGGTACCCTCCCTTAGAACCTCCATCATTGTAGTTCTAGTGGTTCCATGTGAACAGCTGGACCAGTCCAACTGTGGAACTCTAGGACTACAGCTGAAAACCCAGCAGAACAGTCGGAGCAGATAGGAGTGGATACAAACACAAACACAGACCAAAGAAAACAGAAGTTACAACAGAAATGTCACTGATACAGGAAATAGACTGGGTCAGTGGAAAGATGCTGATATCATATTAACTTAGAGCTGGTGTTGATAGATCAGCAGAAAAAAGAAATGAATGTGTTCCGACGCCTCCATACTCAGTGTTTGGAACTACTGGCCCCTCCAGAACCTGGAAGTAGGTCCATATTTTGTCTACCATTTTTCTTTTTTTTTTTTTTACAATGGGAGTTTATGGAAGTGTCGTAACTCTGTTTTCTCCACCACTCTGGGTCTTGCTACGTCACATACCCGTCCGTGATGCAACACACTGTTATGTTGTGTATTTTGTCGTAGTTAGTATTGATATTAAAAGGTGGATTCTGTCAGGTAGAACGCCGCTGACGGCCTGACGGAAATCCACAACCACGAGTGTACTGGACCAACCCATCAGATCTGTAATTCATAACTGATAACCATGCACTGCTGTGTGAGTTTAACCCTTTGATGCATGAATTATGAGAACCTAAATCATGTTTTGTTTTTTTGTTTTTTTTCCTGAGTATTTTTATTCGTCTTTATCCATGAAAAAAACAATGTGATTGAAATTTTTTAATGAACATATTTTTTATGGAGTTACAAAAATGTCCACTCAGGTGGACACCATGTGTTTAATTTTTGAAGCAAAAACTCATCAGAAAGCAATGTACTGTGTGAAAACTATGACATGAAAATATTTTTAATACCACTAATCTGATGTTTTCTCACCTTTTCTCATACTCTAATACTAGTTATTACTCTTTTCATGAAGATAATATCCTCCTGAGACCCAGGAAATTGACAATTTTAGCTTTCTTACGCTAAAAAATTGTCTTAATTGGAAACTGCATAACGCAAGTTTTTTTCAGATACATTTTAAAAATCATTTTTATTTATTGATTGATTTTTTTAATGGAATGTCCTTTGCAATGGACAGCATTTAAGTTAAACTGTCAAACGTTTGTCCCCTACAGAGGACACAATGCATTGCTGGATCTCAAGAGGATATGCAAAAAAAAAAAACCTTTTTGTTTCAGAAAACTGTTAATTACAGTCTAATAACAATTAACAATTGATTTCCACTCAAACATGTCGGTGCAGATCAGGTTTATCAAGAGCAGCAAAGTGACAGTAATTGAATGAATGTCAGTGTATGAGATGGTGCATTAGTGTCCACTGTGTTGGCTGATATGGAACTGAAACAAACCCATGAATATACAAGAGAACAGCTGGAGAAGAACTGTCCACTGGAGTGACCACTGGAGTGACCACTGGAGTGACCACTGTGCATGAAAGGGTTAAAAAGGCAATATCAGAAAGTGATCTACTGTGTGAAAACTATGAAATAAAAACATTTTTAATGCAGCTAATCGGATGTTTTCTCACATTTTAGCATAAAATGGATTTAGGATTAAATGAGTTTATACTTCTTCCTACTCCTTTTGCAAAATTCAGACTTGCACGTACTTGAAGATAGACTCTGTTCATTTAAACGTTATTTTGTTTTTGTCTTAATTTGCTTCGTTTTGTTTTATTTTGTTTCTTTGCATGTTCCACATAAATAAATAGATAAATAAATACTCTAATACTGTAAAAAAAAATTTAAAAAAATAAAAAAAAAAATAAACTTTTTGTCTACGAAAACTGTTACTTACAGTCTAATAACAAATAGCAACACTTTTACACATTTCCACTCAAACATGTCAGTGCAGATCAGGTTTATCTACAACAGCAAAGTTACAGTAATGGTCTGAATGTCAGTGTATTATGGGATGGTGCATGAGTGTCCACTGTGTTGGCTGATATGGAACTAAAACAATAAAACCCATGAGTATACAAGAGAACAGCTGGAGAAGAACTGTCCATTGGAGTGACCACTGGAGTGACCACTGTGCATGAAAGGGTTAATATCCTTTTAAACCTGGGGTCTCCAACTCATTTTAGTTCAGTTCCACATTCAGCTAAATTTGATCTCCAGTGGGCCGAACCAGTAAAATAATGCATAATAACATGTAAATAATGACAACTCCAAATTGTTGTCTTTGTTTTAGTGTAATGAAAAAAAACAGCAACATGAAATTATGAAAATACTTACTGTCATAAACTATCCAAACAAAAAAGATGTCAATAACCTGAAAAAACTGAAACTTCCTCAGAAAAATCAGTGTAATTTTCTCAGTCTTCTTCCTCCACTTCTCATTAGTCCATGTGCATTCTGGATCAGATCTCCAAAGACACTAAACACTGAGGAACAGGAAGAAAAGAGTTCAAACTGGACTGAATTTAATACAGACATTTCAGGTTGGACACATTTGTTCAGGTTAGTCACAGTTTATTGGTACAGGAGAGTTTGGAAATGGAAAGATTTTCAGAATTTAATGTCATTTTTTTGGTACTAAAATTTGAAGTTGCCATTATTTATAGGCGTAATGTTAAGTGGTTTTTTATGGGGGGGGGGGGATTTTTGGGTGGTTTTAGGGTAATTTTTGTGTGAATTTGGGTGATTTTTAAGTAGTAACTTCTCATTTGTCCATGTGCATTCTGGATCAGGAATGTAAATATTTTCATAATTTAATGTTATTTTTTGCACTAAAACAAAGAAAAAAATTAAAGTTGTTGATTCAAGATTTTTTGCTAAATTTAATTTTTTTTTTTTTTGCTTAATTCAAGAATTTTTTTATCTTAATTCAAGATTGTTTTTTACTTAATTGAAGATTTTTTTTTTTTTTTTGCTTAATTCAACATGTTTTCCTTAATTCAAGCTTTTTTTTTTTTTTTTTTTTTGCTTAATTCAATTCAAGAGTGGAAGTTTTGACTTTGCAAATTCACCCCACAGGCCAGACTGGACCTTTGGGTGGGATGCATTTGGCCTCTGGGACGCATGTTTGACACCTGTGTTTTAAACATGCATGTGTGAGCGGTTCAGTGTAAACACAGACTCCATTTATTCTGCGTTGTCTAACAGTTTACCGAGCAGGAGCAGTGTTCAATCTGACGTTCTGTCACTATCTCCATGTTGTTGTTGGTAACATTAGATTATACACTGTACACAGTCAGAGTTCAACAGGAGAATAAAGCACAAAGACAAGACAAACATACCACGCAAACATCCAACCGCAGCAGAAACACATCTGAAATTATCATAATGATTCTTTCCATTTGTACTGTTTGGAATAATGGAAGGCATTCATCCACAGCTGTGTATTTACCTGTACAGTGTCAACAGAAACAAACAAACAGGGAGAAGAAACAGTTCCAACACAATCCCACAACAAAGGGACATGATCCTTGAAGACACAGCGGTGTTAACGTTATGTGAGACGCTCTCAGATAATGTTCTTCTAATGGAACTAATGTACGAAGTCTGTTAAACACACGTCGGTCTGGAACACATGTTCAACACAAAGAAGAGACGATTACCAGTGAATGGCACAGTTTACAGAACATGAGTGTGAGCTGATTCACTTTGGCCTGGAACTAGGGCTGTGAACTAGGGTGGTCCAAAACATTTTTTTCAGGTTCTCTGGATTCGAACCCTGCATTTGGTTCCATATGTGGCCTAATTACTTCAGTCCAAATTTGATGTAAATTCATTAATATTTAGAGGTGTCACAGACAGGTGCAGATGTCTCTATATACTCTAACAGAACTAGCCAAATCAGGGCCAGATTAACACTTCATTGTACCCTGGGCAACAATATTCAAGGGCCCCGCTCAGTGCACGCATGTTGATTTGCGTCACCGCTGATTCGCTTTTTGGACTGACCAATGAGGAGAGGGTCTCAGCTCACGGTCACAGATAGCAGGAGCAGGGTTTCTGTGCAGTGCAATAGCTCCGGGCAGCGGACAGTTTCATTTATAAGCAAAAGATAACCAGATATTTTCGTTATGCCCGAGCTACCCAGGGCCCTTCAGAGGTCACGGGCCCCTGGGCAATTGCCCAGTTGCCCATATGGTTAATCTGGGCTTGAGCCAAATGAATAAAGCAGATTAGAAGAATTTGTAATTTTATTCTCCAAATCAAACTGACACTCACACAAAACTGTTCCTTAGAAAGTCCAACAACCACTGTTGGTTTATTGAAATGACCAAAAATGTTCCTGTGTTCTTTGACAACTTGTTGCCAGTACTGTTTGTGATCTGCATTTGTTGTTCGGCTACAGTTGAAGTCTGGAATAAGCTCCGCCCCTCTGTCAGTGACATCATTGACAGCTTTAGTGGAATGCCCAGTTTTCTCCTCCTTCTGAAAGTCTGCATCATCAGCCCAGTCTACTGGAGGAACTGTTCAGAATGTTTGTGGCAGATCCAAAGGTTCAAACAAACGCATGGTGCTGGTGGAGACAAAAGCCCTGATCTGCTTCCCTTCACAATCTGATGGATTAAGGACAGCAGATATTTCTAGCTGAATCCCTCAGACCTTGGTTTTGATAGTTCTGCTCTTCTCTTACAGCTCGTCTGTGCTGAAAATGAACCATTAGTCCATTTCCAGGAAACTTCCAGCAACTTGTGCAACCTCTAAAACATCTGCTTTTTCTTCCAGATTGTTTTCCTAAATCATCTTTTGAATGAATAAACCTAATGCAGGTTCTAATGGAGGTGATCTGAAGCTTTAGTTTTTACCAGGATTGTTGGACCAGCCTACTGTGTATTGGCAAGAATCTGCCAATACGATACAAATTACAACTCTAGGATCATGATACGATATATCACGATACTGTTAAAAAGGCAATTTCTTTATTGGTTTTGTTTCTTTTTTAAAAGATTTTTTTCTGGAAAAATTGAATTCCAGCAGAAATCTGCACAAATACTAAACACGTTTGTATTTGATCCCAACAGGATCTAATGTTCTATCACCAAATGTTCAAACTGTGTTCAAACTGAAACTTTGTTTTACAGACATTCCAGTTTCAGATCCTGTTCAAATGTTCAGATTCTATTAGTTCACAACTAACATCAGAACAGGATTTGAGTTCAGTCCCAACAAAGGAAGTATAAAAATAATAATAAATGAAATATAAACATAAAAGAAAAACAAAAAATCAAAAATGAACCTCCACAATATCTGCATTTGAATAAATACCTAAAAATATTGATACAGTACTTTTTAACCCTTTCAAACATGAATGATGAGAACCTTAAGCAACATTTTTTTTTCCTAAGTGAATTTATTCCTCTTTAGGCATAAAAAAAAAAAAAAATCTGAATTTTTTTTATGAACCTAACCTAAAAATGTCCACTCAGCTGGACACCATGTGTTTAAATTTGGAAGAAAATAAACATGCATTTATTGACATACTGAATGAAAACTATGAAATAAAAAAATGTTAATGCTGCTAATCGGATGTTTTCTCACATTTTAACATACTATAATACTAGTTATTACTAATATGTAAAAAAAAACAAAAAAAAAAAAACACCCAAACTTCTTGTTAAAAAGAAACCCTTAATTACAGTCTAATAAAAATTAACAATTGATTTACACTCAGATATATGACTGCAGATCAGGTTTATCTAGAACAGCAAAGTGACAGTAATGGTGTGAATGTCAGTGTATTATTATGGGATGGTGCATAAGTGTCCACTGTGTTGGCTGATATGGAACTGAAACAACCAAAGCCATGAATATACAAGAGAACAGCTGGAGAAGAACTGACCACTGAACTGACCACTGGAGTGACCACTGTGCGTGAAAGGGTTAATATCGATACAGTATTGTGAAATGAAATATCGCGATATATTGTAGAACCGATGTTCTCTTACAGCCCTAGCTGGAACCATGGATTAGCTCCCCTACAGGCAGCAGGAGGAACTGCAATATGTAGGACACACTGTATGATGCAAAAGATCCCAGATAAGGTTAAAATTATTACCCCACCCCCCGGAAGGGGAGGCAAGGGCTATTGTTTTTGGTTGGTTGGTTGGTTGGTTGGTTGGTTTGTTAACACTCTAGCACACAGGTGTCAAACATGCGGCCCAGGGGCCAAAACCGTCCCACCAAAGGTTCCAATCTGGCCCACAAGATGAATTTACAAAGTGCAAAATGCAAAAGTTACCCTGAAGATATTAACAGTCAAGGGCATCAAACTCCAAAATAACAGCATAATAACCTAGAAATAATGACTCCAGATGTTCTTTGTGGTTCAACGTGAGAAAAATAATATGACATTATGCCTGTAAATAATGACAACACCCATTTTTTCTCTTTGATTTAGTGCAAAGAACATTAAATTCTGATCTCCTTTAACAATAAAATGTCAATAACCTGAACAAATATGAACAACCTGGAATGTCTAAAGAAAAATCAGTGCAATTTTAACAATCTTCTGCCTGTTTTGTGTCTTAGTAGATCTGATCTGTAATGCACATGTAGAAATCATAAATTGAGGCAGAATATTGATAAAATTGTTCTTATTTTCCATCAGAAATTTCAGTTTTTTCCAGTTATTCACATCTTTTTGTTTTGGATAGAAATAGTTTCATCATTTAATGCTATTTTTTGCACTAAAAAATTGGTAGTTGTCATTATTTATAGGTTATTCTGTTACTATTTTACTGGTTCAGTCCACTGCAGATCAAATTGGGCTGAATGTGGAACCTGAAAGAACAGGAGTTTGACAGCCCTGCTCCAGCAGCAAAACTCTGGGTTGAATTCAGACCAAACTGGGTTTATAGACTGCCACTGACCCACAATACATGTCATTACATTTTCAGAAAAGTAGGTCAAAGTTCAAATTTTTTATGAATTGTTAAAATCTTTTTTTTCTTCTTATTTGCTTATTACGGGCGACATTTGTCTATGCCGTCTATCTCTACGCTGACATCATAGATGTGATGTCTATCTCCTCTGCGTTGTGTTGTTGGATGAGCATAAACCTCAGACACAGTGATCTCATGCGGACGCAGTCTCCATTTATTTACCCTGGACAACAGGATTATACCACAGTTAGCTGGGATGCTAAATCGTACCCTGTACCCAGATCTACAATGACAAAAACATCATGTCAACACCGCGCGGGACAGACAACAAAACCAACAAGTTCAACATCAAAGTAAACACAACTTAACAAACATGGATAACACAAATAATACGAAATATTAGCAAATAAATGTACAAATCCAGGGGATATGACGGTATGGATACTGACCTGTCCCCAGAGACAATATGAAAAAGGGGAGGAGCTACGGGCACACTGGGAATTTATACACGAACACTACAGGGGGACACATGAAGAAGAAGTGGGTGTGGCTGGAGGACTAACACCCCAAACAGACAGTACAATAAGGAAGACACCAGGTATGGAGAAACTACGAATGAAAAGGACGGTTTAACCCAATTTTGTGTCATTATATAAACATATATATTGAACAGGTTACATAAACATGATGACATCATCTGGATCGATGCCAATAAGCTACAATACATGCAAGGGGCGGAGTTTGTTGTGCCTGGAACCACTTGTATTTATTATTATTATTAGCAGTAGTAGTAGTAGTAGTAATAGTAGTAGTATTAGTATTACTTTATTACTGTATTATAATTATCATCATCATCAGAAGTTACTTTTAAAATTATTATTCATTCATTCATTCATTCATTCATCTTCTGAACCTGCTTTATCCTCACTAGGGTAGCAGGGGAAGCCTATTCCAGCTACTTAGGCGGAGTTCACCCTGGACATGTCTGGAGTTCATCACAGGGCTGAACATACAGAGAAGAACAACCGATGACTCACATTCATGTGAAACATTCAGGTGTGTGCGTTTGGTTTATGACTGCACTGGCTTCCTGTGGCTCAGAGAACAGACTTTAAAACAGCTCTGCCCGTTTAGACGTCTGTCCATGATCTGGAACTGAAGTCCATCTGGGACATGCTGGTCCCATATGAACCATCTGGGACCCTGAGAACCTCAGGGACTGGTCTGAGAACCTCAGGGACTGGTCCTCTGCTGGTCCCAGAGTCAGGACTAAACAGGTGAAGCTGTGTTTCAGTCCTGTGTGTTCCACTTCTATGTGTTTCAGTTCTATGTGTTTCAGTTCTGTGTGTTTCAGTTCTGTGTGTTTCAGTTCTGTGTGTTTCAGTTCTATGTGTGTCAGTTCTGTGTGTTTCAGTTCTGTGTTTCAGTTCTGTGTGTTTCAGTTCTCTGTGTTTCAGTTCTATGTGTTTCAGTTCTCTGTGTTTCAGTTCTATGTGTTTCAGTTCAGGCTGAAAACAGTTCTGTTCAACTGAAAGGCTTCTATCTGACCTCTGACCTTTTACTTTGTTTTCATTGATAATTATTTATGTTTTATTGATTCTGTTTTCATTGTAACTGTGTTTTTAATCTGTCTCTTTTCCATTTCTGTAAAACACTGTGAACTGCCCTGTGGAGGAACTGTGCCTTGCCTTACAAACGTCACAGTTTCCATATTGTTGATTCCAGTAGAAGTGCACATATATGAACAACAGAAGAGTCAAGTTCTGATTATATATGAATGTATATACATTTCCTGCCTCCTTCAGTATTTTCCAGCCCGTTAGGAACTTCCTCGTTCCTGAATTCCTCAGTTAGAGTTTAAAAACATCTCAAACTGTTCCTTGGAATAAAGTGGCTTTTAAAGGAACATAGTAAGGCAAGTTTATTTGTATTGCATGTTTCAGCAACAAGGCAATTCAAGGACATTGAAATACAACGACAGGGAAAAAGAAACACATTTAAAACATTATAAAAGAAACATGTAAAAGGTGAGTAAAAACAGCAAGGAAGAAAACAACACATAAAAGCCACAAATGTAAAAACACACACATGTTAACGTAAGAGTTGTAGCACAGAGTTTGAAAAGAGAATATAAAATTTAAAAAGTCGAAATCCTTTTAGTCAAAGGCGGCAGTGAACAGGTGAGTCCGGAACCAGAACCAGAACCCAGAGAACAGGTGAGTCTGGAACCAGAACCAGGACCCAGTGAACAGGTGAGTCTGGAACCAGAACCAGGACCCAGTGAACAGGTGAGTCTAGAACCAGAACCAGAACCCAGTGAACAGGTGAGTCTGGAACCAGAACCAGGACCCAGTGAACAGGTGAGTCTGGAACCAGAACCAGAACCCAGTGAACAGGTGAGTCTGGAACCTGGACTGAACAGAACTCAGACTCAGATCTCAGACCTGATATTTTCTGGTAGTCTGTTCCAGATCTACGGAGCATAGAAACTGAACGCTGATTCTCCAGGTTTAGTAAAACACACTTTGATAATTCCATGTGATTGCACTGGTTGTGTCTCTAAACCCCAGACCCCCCCCCCCCATAAAGCCCCTCCCTCCACACTTCAGCTGAACCCTTGACAGAGTGACTCAGTCCTTATCAGATCCACAGCCATATTCAAATCCCCCTCCCTTTTAATTCATGCTGTGGTGGAGGGGTGTTAATGACTTACACAACAGATGTTGAGTGTGCTGCGTTCAGGTCCATGTGCTCCACGGCCACCCGCAGACTCAGACACGCATGACAACCTGCGACTCCGTCACCGGCGGAGGCTAAATAAGCCAAGTGGATCACGCACATGGCATTGCGTCAAATGACACGAACGTCAAACAATCAGGGAACATGGGAAGACAACATGCAAAACAGTGAGTGTGGGAGAGAGAAAGAGAGAGAGAGAGAGAGGGTGAGAATGAGGAGAAGACGGAGGAAGTGACAGAGGAACAGAGTGATGACAGCTTCCATCTGCTGGGGCCGATTCCACACAAAGCTGGGTCACAACACATGCACTGGGACGCCTAAAAACCACGTTTCTCCTCAGATCACGGTGTTATTTAAACCAGTTAATCTCCCACAGGATAATAGCCCCCCCCAAAAAATTTTAGCAAAATCCATCAACGTTTGACCCCCCCCACCACCACCACCACCACAGAGTATGAAGGGCCCGTCAAAAAAAACGCCAAAAACGCTCATTTTAACCCAGAAATCCTATCAGTACATGTCGATAATTGAGATAAAAGGCAGTTTCTTTTCATGGTCATCAGATGTGACCCATTTGGACGTTCAGAGGCTCCGTAGTTTCCATGGAAACACCGTCATCTTCTACAACATTGATTCACCAGTAAAACCCATGGAGTTGGATCAGTGACAGTGGATGGAATGAGCTGAAAAAGACACTTTCTGATTTGATCTAATTACTGTACTTTCCAGGCTATAAGGTGCACCTGACTCTAAACCACAGGTGTCCATGTTGTGACATGAGATACTTCCACAGACAGATGGTAAACAGACAGATGATTTAAATATGTATTTCCATCCCTTCACTGCTTTTGTCCAAACAGTGTCTGGAACGTCAGTAAACGTCAGGAACAGGCTGGTTCACAAACCCACAACAGTCACTGGTCTGTGTCTTCCTCTTCTTCTGCTCATTAAACCACTGCAGTCGTCTTCTTCAGTATTCTTCAGTAGAACATCCTCAAAGGCTCCGTCACACTCCTTCTACGTCTCTCCTCTGTTGTTGCTCAGTGGCACTTCGGTGCTGCAGCTCTATTTCCTTCTTTACAGACGCATCGATTGCTTTTAACTTCACAGCTCCATCATATGCATTTCTTCGTGTGTTTTCCATGATGAGGGTTTGTGCATGACACGCAAAATGACTGTTCAAAGTTCAGATTCAAACTCCTCCTCTTCATCACCTCTTCCTCTTCCTGTCTGTCTGATTTTTGTGCTTCCTGCTAGAGCGCCCCCTGGTGGTTGTTAGCCTGTATAAATCTATACTGGAGCTGCATCGCTGTATAAGCCGCAGGGTTCAAAACAAGGAAAAAGTAGCGGCTTATAGTCTGGAGGGCACGGTACTTTTGAATGTACTCTGAGCTTTTATGAACGTCTGCATGATCTGTAAATTAAATAGAGGAAAATATCTGATATTCCCTGAAAAATAGAAAATACAAAGGATTGATAATAAATTGTGATATATCACTTGGGGGACCAAAACTGTTGTGGGTCTTTAGGGGTTAAGCCAAAGATGAGAGAACATTGCAGGTAAACGCTGTAGCTGTGTGACTGCAGAGGCTGGTTTTCAACAGAACGTGTGTTTTTCTCTATATTTATGGGTTGTACCAGTTACCACAAAATGAAGTGTTCAGATCAGCTGCTCCCCAAGTAAACATCTATATATCTTGATAGTCAGTGTTTTCATTAGTTGCTTTTTCATTGAAACTCAAATTGACTATAACTTGTGCATAAAAATTTGCCTAATGGAAAAACAATAATTTCACTAAAACTTGTTTTTCGATGAAACATTTTTGTGCTCACAAGAGGTGGTTTTTCGGGTGTAGTGAAATTGGTATATCACACAAAACTGCAATGGAAAGACCTTTATGTGCAACTAGAGCAGGGGTGTCCAACCCTGGTCCTGCAGAGCCTCTATCCTGCATGTTTTAGATGTTTCCTCTTCCAGTCCACCTGACGGTCACTATCAGACTTCTGCAGAGCTGGATGATGGGCTGATCATTTGAATCAGGTGTGTTGGAAGAGGGATCCATCTAAAACATGCAGGATTAGTGGATCTACAGGACCAGGGATGGACACTCCTGAACTAGAATCATGTGAAAAAAACAAACAAAAAAAAACATGTTAATGGATGTTACAACAAATGAAGAAGAGTTTTAAAGCAAACGTGTGGGTATGTGTGGACACCTGAGGAAACTCAATCATTTTAGAATTTAGGAGACAGAGGGGTAACGAGCGTTCTAGATTCAAAACACATATTTATGTTCGTCACCATGTTTATGGAATGACTTCTCGTGACATCTCGCAATAATCATCACAAATCATCATATTTGTGATTTAATGGAAAAACCGACATTATGTACTTCTGTTTTTTTTACAGTTAGTAAATATTGGTAAAGTTTTGTGCATATGTTCGATGGAAAAGTGACAAGTGTTTATTAGAGCTGACACCAGGTCCTCTACCAACAGCAGCTATTGCTCCAGCACTGTACAAAAAAAAAGGTAATATTCCGGCAGCAGGGGTGCCGAAAAAATACTGTTAAATAATGGAAAATAACCATTTCATAAAAATACGGTAATTTTCCATAATTAAAATACAGTTTTTTGCCCTAACTTTACGTGAGATTTTGCTTTTCTTTGTTTTTTTTTTGTTTTTTTTTTTAACTTTTTAATGTTTAATAAAGAATATTTACATGTATTAAAACAATCCAATTCCCTATAAATAAATAAATATATAAATAATTTTCAGTGAGACTCAGTTGTCCAATCCACTGATAAAAACTGTATTTGGACAGTTTATCAGTGCTTATACATGTTATACTTTCACAAAAATACATTTATTCAACATTTTTGTTGTGAAACCTCCCGTAATTACACAAGATATTTGTCAGTTAACAAACAAGTCTGGTTCAACTGACAGAACAAATACTTCTGTTACGGTTAATTGTCAGTAAATTTATCTCATTTTATTAATATTTTTACAGTATTAAACTTTAAATTAACAGTTTAATCTCATGAACAGAAAAGAAATATTTGTGAAATTATGATACATTTGCAAATGTATTTTAACTGAATTTTTTTGTGAAAATAGAAAAAAAAATATTTTAAAAAATGGAATTTTTTAAATTATTCACAGTTACAGTTTGTTCCTGTTATTTTCCATTTGACATGTAAAATCACAGTCTGTTTTTGTCATTTCATTGATATTTTCCTGCATCTTAAAAATACAGGAACAATCTGTAAAACAAACAGTGAAAATTCTGTTAAATTATAGATTTTTTTTTTTACAGTGAGGATTTACTCTGCTGTTTCAAAAAAAACAAACCAAAAGTGGAGCTGTAAATAATGTCACTGAGCCTCACCATGGCGGGGTGTGTTGCTGTCCTCATGCATAATTGAAGACACTACACATTATATTCAGTGACAAAAAAAGCCTGAAAAGCAGGCAGTTATAATGGAAGTACAGTGAACAAACAGTTGTTGAAATGAAACCGTCTCATTCCGGCGCGTCGGTCTGAACCACAGGATTTCAGATGGTTCCAGACTGGAGTGTTGAAGGTAGTCGCAGCTTGTCTCCTGAGGAATCTGCAGCATTTTCCATAAAAACAAGTTAACTGGAGTTAGGAATAAAGCACAGGAGAAGGGCTACAGTAGTGTTTGAAACAGCACACAAACCCTGGTCTTTAACCCTTTGATGCATGAATTATGAGAACCTTCGTCAAGATTTTTTTCCTGAGTGTTTTTATTCCTCGTGAAAAAAACAATAAGATTGAATTTTTTTTTTTTATAAATTAACCTATTTTTCATGGAGTTAAAAAAAATTCCACTCATTTGGACACCATGTGTTGAATTTTTGAAGCAAAGAAACATGTATTTAAAATGCAATATCAGAAAGTGATATAGGGTCTAAACACAGTATTTGTAATCTCTGTGGCTGGACTTTTTAGAAACAATCTGACAGATTAGTGCTGCTAAATGACCCACATTTTTACTTTTAAATTCATTTTTGCTTTAATTTGACCATAAGGGATTATCCAAAACATGGAGCTACGTTACATTGAAATAAATGTTGGAATGGCGATCAATAGAGGGTCTGCACGTGACGTCACCGCTAGTGGAAGTCACTGCAGTTCCACTGAGTGTCAGACAGAGGCAGATGAGTAGCGGCTTTGGTTTGAATACTGTGAAAACTTTAGAACAATCTAAAACATGGGGCAGAGCTGTTGTGCCATTGATCGCACAAACAGGTTTAAAAGCACTGGGAGCTCTGGTTTTAGTGGAGACCTAAAGCCACAGACAGAAGAAGCAGATGGATCGCTGCAATTCAGAGAAAGAACTGGAATCCAGACAACCAAACCTGGATCTGTGTCAGCTAACGTTCATTTGTGCTGTGTTCTGGTGTAAACTCATCCCTTAAATTCCATCTTGTTTTGGCTAACGTTCTTTCTTAGTAAAGCTCTTCATGTTAGCATCTGTCATTTAGTTCTCGATTTCAGAACTGAATCGTTTGTGTCTTCAGTTGTGTGATTGTGAACCTTGTGCTCTACATGATTTGTAAACTAGCTTAAACTGAGGCTAACCTAGTTTTCCACATAAGGGGCTACTGTAGCACACAGCTGTTGGATCTGTGTTGGATCCAGTATTTGATGTGAACTCTCCTTAAATCTCCACAGTACCAGTAGATCATCCACTCACTTGGGTCAGTACTAAGGGTTCAACTCCAGTAAATCAGTAGTGAACTGTGAGCACTACTGCTGGGCCTTTACCGCCCAAATCACCGCCAACAAACTCCGTCTGCACTGACACAAAACCTCCAAAACAATAGTATGTTGAATGAAAGCACTCACCAGCTGGAATCCTCTAATGAACCAGGACCAGGATGGACACAACTCTGGGTCTGTTGGATGCTTTCAGCCTTTGCATTGGGGATTTTCCCGGCGTTGAACTCAGGTTCATGTAAATGTCAGGATAGGTGATTTCTGTCCCAGATCAGTGTTGGTAGAACACTGGTTGTTTGGTAGCTTGGATGGACCCATGTCCAGTCCAGTTGTCTTTAATTTCATCTGATATTCCACAGTTTTCTGCTCTGGCTGTAGTTACTGCTATACTCCACCATGTTGAGCCGCTTTGTTTTTGCCGCTCAGTCTGACTGAGAGGGGCGTGGCCTGGGGGGAGGTGACGGATGTGCATTCACTCTATTAAAGTTCGCTCTCTGACGGGAGATTTTGACCCTATACTGTGTGAAAACTATGAAACAAAAACATTTTTGATGCAGCTAATCTGATGTTTTCTCACCTTTTCTCATACTCTAATACTAATTCTTACTCACTTCATGGGGATTGTTGAAGAAAACTGTTAATTACAGTCTAATAACAATTAGCAATAGATTTACACTCAGTCACATTAGTGCAGATCAGGTTTATTAAGAGCACAGAGTCACAGTAATGGTCTGAATGTCAGTGTATAGGATGGTGCTGATATGGAACTAAAACAACCAAACCCATGAATAAACAAGAGAACAGCTGGAGAATAATGTCCACTGTAGGGACCAGTATGCATGAAAGGGTTAATATCCAACGGTGAAGTTTGACCATAAACACCACATCCACCTTCTGCTGAGGATTTTGTCCGACTGTGTCACCTGGTCCCTGTGTTCAGTCAGTTACCCTGAGCATTGAATAAAGACACTGTAGGGACGATCCCAGGTGGTCCGACACACGTGATGAAGTGGTGGAAAGTCAATTGAACAGATTCTGATCCATAAACCTTTGAGTTTACCTTTTGAGTTTGTGACTAGTATTTACCATAATTCCCATAGCATGTGAAGGCAGCATTCCATTATGAGCAGGAGTTTTGCTTCTGTTTTATATTTGTCTCTGTACACTATACTCTGTGAAAACCACCATATTAAGAATGAAGCTCCCAAATGCACCGTCTCTTTCATGATGAAATTTCAGGAGTATTTTTACATAAGTTTTTCATGTACTTTTGAATATCTTTTGTTGATACTGCTGAAGATAATGTCATTTCACACACCTAGTGTCAAAGCTTAGCAGAGGCAAGTAGGTTAGGGCTGAGAAAAGGGAGGAGTCTACCAGTGATGCTGCGTTCCAGGACGGTTTTTGAACCTGTAAGTCACGACTTCAAACCACGACTCACAACTTTGTGACGTTCCAGGCAAGTCACGCCAAACTGCCTGAACGCAAAGAACTGTGGGAGTTAGATGTAAACAAACCAGCATGGAGGACCGTAGGTTGTGTTCATTTACAGTCATTTCTATCGTTAGAGGTGTTTGTTCTTTGGTTATTTGAGGGAAACAGAGGAGGAAAAATGGTGCATAAGACAAGAGAAGCTGTTCTACCTTTGAGGTTTTTTTGTATATCTGGATACGTGTGACAGGGTCAATTATTTCACAGCAATGTGGGTATGTAGAGGAAACTGTGTATTGTTTGTTATAATTACACAAAATCTGTTCATTTTATTTTCATTTCTTTTAGTTAATAGCTGACATTATGGGCCTCCGAGTCAGTATGTGGAACTTTTAATTTGAGTTTGTTCCCCAATGAGCAATTTACAGTGTGACACTGTGCGCTATAACCAGAGTTTTGCACCTTTACCTCTTCTCTTTTGTTCCGGATTTCTGCAAGCAGCCGTGCAGTTGAGGAAAATTTTTGGTTTAGCCTCTGCTAATTAAATTTTTTATATGAACTGGCTAGTTCAAACTGTATGAGGTGCTTATAATGTGCTGAAACACATTTCTGTATCATTTTGGTTTGTGCAGGAGCTGGTTTTACGGGGGTCGCTGACCAGAGGTTTTGTGTTTTATGTCACTTCTGTCAGGAACAAAAAATCAATAAACGCAGACTGCCTCCATAGTCATATGTGCAGGTCTCGTCCTTAAAAAACACAACGCAGAGTCTGACACCACCGGTTCCATACATATTTGGTTTTAATTTATCCTTGCACTCATTGGACTGAAAACTAGCTAACGCTAGAGCAGCTGCTGATTATGCAGAACATTTGCAGATAAATAATACCAGAGTAATACCTTGTTTTAATAAATAATCTGCATAAACACCACATCCATGGGGGTGCGCCATTGCTACGTGAAGTCAGAACTGGGAACTGGGAGAACATGGATCTAGTACGAGTTCAGGGGTGGAAGTCCCAGGTTTGACTGACATTCCAGAGCATTTACACCAGTAGAAGGATGGAAAAACAGGAGTTACTGGTGGACTGGAACGCAGCATCAGTTGTGCTTGGGTGGGCAGCCTAGCGTACGTCTGCTCTTCTTGTCAAATTCAGTTTCCAGTGTCAGGTTTGGGTTGGGTTTTGATTGACAGGTGTGATTGACAGCTTGTTTCTGCTTATTGAATCATTTATTTCCTCCTGACAGACAGCTCCACTGTAGCTCTGAATAACAATTTAAAAGAATGAATTATTTTGTTATTTAAATGTTTCATGTTTACCATTTTACCCCGTCAGCATGTTTTAGGCAGCGTTTGACTTTCATCACAAATTTTTAATTCAAATGTGTAAAACCCCAGTGTTAGCTTAATTATCACTAATCCATTAGTCTTTCTGTGCTTACGCGTCTGAATCACTTCCCTTCACAACTTCGAAGATGACTTCATCATAAACACAGTCTGCTTGTTTACAGAACAAACCCAAACGTCACTCAGACCCAGAACCTTTGATATAACAGAATCTTCCATAGACTCCTGTTGTAAAAAATGGTGGACAAAATATGGACCTACTTCTGGGTTATGGAGGTGCCAATAGTTCCAACACTGAGTGTAACAATGTCGGAACACATTCATTTCTATTGCAGCTGATCTATCAGTTTCAACACTGAGTTAATCAGATATCATCATCTTTCAAATTATCCAGTGTATTTCCTGTATTAGAGACATTTATGTTGTAAATTCTGTTTTCTTTGGTATGTGTTAGCTTTTGTATACATTTCTATCATACACAACCGTTATGTTCGATTTTCAGCTGTAGTCCTGCAGTTAGCTAGTTTGACTTGTCCAGCTGTTGGGATTTAACCACGATAACTACAAATGATGAAGTTTTTTAAAATAAGGTAACATTAATGCAAATGTTGTTGTCGGTGACTTTTAAGGAACAAATGATTAAACTTTGGTGGTGATCGGAATGGGGGGGGGGCACTGATCTGCCTTGGCAGAGGTCTGTGCTCTCTGAGTGCTTTTCTAGTTGGAGTTGTTTTGTTGAACCTGGTAGTGTGTGGTTCAGTGTGTCAGCTGAGGTCATGTGATCATTAGGAGGAGAATTGCTGTAGAGCTGAGCTCTGATAAATAAAAGTTCATTAAAGTTATTATTCATGAGTTAAAGGAAGCGAAACTTGGCGTTTGTAAGATCCAACTCATCCTGTAAGAATTCTGTTGAGTTTTGAATTTGCTAATGTTGAGTTTTTAATGAGTTTAGCGTCTGTGCTAATGCTAATATGCTAAGTTAGCCTGTATGCTATCCTGTGGGTAGTGCCTTATTGTGTGTGTTCTCAGAGCAGAGCTGGGCAGACCCACAGTGTTCACAGATCAACTCTGTGCTCTGATTGGACCACAGTCCTAGAATAGGAAAACTTAGACATGGTCAGTTGTCTATCTCCGTACCAGTACAGTACAATTCCAGAATGAATGAACTTGTAAAGTTAGCCCCACTATGTCAGTGGCCTACCCAAGCTAACACCAACCTTTCCCCCAAAATGTCAGTTTTCACAGTGATAAAGTCAGTCCTTTCAGTGGTCGACCCCACTACTTAGAAGCAGTGTTGGGAATAACGCTGTTAACAATAGCAGCGTTACTAACGCCATTATTGTGTTCCAGTAACGGGTAATCTAATGAATTTGAAACGTTAGAACGTTGTTACTGTTAGCGTCAGTGAAATGTGGTGCGTTACTGTGCACTGATATCTAACAGCTGTTATCCGTCCTGGTTGGCTCAGCCAGGCACCAGAGGTGTGACGTTCAAGAACGAGTCCAGTCTTTTGAACGGCTCTTTTCAGTGAACGATAAGAACTGATTCGTTGCGAGCCGTTCGTTTATGAGTCGTTCTTTAATTCAGATTACCCACACTTTTACCCCTTCACTAGTGTGGCTCAGTTGGTAGAGCGGGTCGTCCAGTGACCAAAGGGTCGGCAGTTTGAATCCTGTCTCCGACTGTCCACGTGTCGAAGTGTCCTTGGGCAAGACACTGATCCCTAAACTGCTCCCAGTAGGGCCGGGCACGGCAGCAGCCGCCCACTGGTGTATGAATGTGTGGGAATGTGAGGAATTGTAAAGCACTTTGGGCACCATGAAGGTGGAGAAAATGTGCTATAGAAGTTCAGTCCATTTACCATTTACCATGAGTCCATGAGTCTGAGTTGTCTCTTCACCTGAACAACTAATGACATCGACGAGTTTGAGTTGTCCCAGCACAACACAGGCACCTGAACGCAGCTGTGTGCAGCTTTAGTTTAATTTAGGGGAGGAGTTATCAGTGAGTCTGACTGACTGGACTGAGCACATTTTCTGCTGGATCAGGAGGAACGACTGAAAAAAGTGCAGATGTGGGATTAACTGGAGGAGCATCTGCTTCTATAAATGCACATCTGCACTGATGTGGTGGAAAAGACGGGCCCTGGTGGACCCCAGCCTGGCCCCGGTGGACCCCAGCCTGGCCCCAGTCCTGGTCTTCAGTACCTGTCTGCTGTTCTACTCTATGAAACTGACTGTGAAACACGCTCAAAAATCAGTTTCCTTTTACATATTTGAAGGTTTTTCCAAAAAGTAATGCAATAATTACTTTCCCTGGTAACTAATCACATTTGTGAAGAAGTAATTCTGTTACTAATTCAACTACTTTTATGGGAAAGTAACTCGTAAGTATAACTAATTACGTTTTAAAAGTAACACTGCTCAGAAGTAGAACACACACAACAGTACACACAGTAGTGACACAGCGGGGGGGGGGGGGGGGGGGGGGGTGTATTTTCAGATGTTCCAGGTTCACTGCTGTCTGTTCCACAGAAGAACATGACAGCACTCGGTTCCTTTGGAACTATTCAGGCTTACATGAACCATCACCGGAGCGGCGACATCAAAGCATATCGTAATTCTCTTTATACGGCTCTGCTCAGGCCTTTTTAGAAATTTTGTCGTGAAGTGCATTGTGGGACTGGGAATGCAGCAGCAGCAGTTTGTCTGTCTGTTGGTGAGTGTTGAACCCAAATGTGTCTTCACCTCCATCCACCGACTAGACTCATTCTGGAAAACAACCCTGGTGGACTGGAGGAGTTTATGTTGGAGAGATCTGTGAGACGGCGCTTTCACTTGGTTGCCATTCCCACAATGCACTTCACAACAAAACTTCCAAAAAGGCCCAAGTGACTATTTGGAAGCATGTGGACTGTGTTTATAATATAGTCATCTTCAGAGTTGTTCACCAAGAGGGCAGTGATTCAGGTGTGTAAGCACAGACAGACGAATGGATGAGTGCTAATTAGGATGGGAGTGGGCGTGGACACACTGGAACAGCAGTCTGTGATGACAGTCATCCACTGCTTTAGCATTAGCTCACCCACTGGATACTTTCCCACCTCCGACCTTTGGCCTCCATATGTTCACCCCTGGGTCCACCTCAGCTCCTCTGATATCACTAGTGGATCATCAGACTCATTTTGGTTCCTTCCACATAGTAGCAAACACATTATGGGATGCCCTGCCTCTGTTTACTTTTAGTGCTGGTTCAGTAGACTCCTTTAAAAGGCAATTTAAGACTTCTGTATTTAGACAAGCTTTTAGGTAAAGTGGGATTCTACGATTGATTATTTTATTGTTTTATGGTTTTATTAACTCCGCCAAGAAGGTTCTGTTTTTGTTGGCGTTGGTTTGCCTCATCGAGCCTGGACCTTCAGCGTGCCCTGGGGTGGTTTGCAAGGTTATAATAGTTTTGGATTTTTAATTATAGTTTAGTTTTAATTAGTTTTGACTTTTTTTTCTCTTATTCAGTTAGTTTTAATTAGTTTTTAGAGCAAGTTTGTTAGTTCTTATTAGTTATCGTTTTTTTCTGAATGCTTAGTTTTAGTTTAGTTTAGTTTAGTTTTAGTATTGGTTTTAGTTATTTCATATATTTTATCTTCCTCATCATCCTATTCAAAGAAATTAGTGAGGCGTGGATATGGGTTACCCTGGACACTTTATTTGGGGGTCGGGTTAGGGCGGCTCATGGACTGAGCAGAGACACAATGTACCGTACAATGTATAAATTCCCTATAGCAGGTTGAGGGGGGGTGCAATCCATACACAACGTCACTTACGTGAAACAATGCGAAGATGTGCAAAGCATGAGAGGAGATGCACAAAGCAGCCAGCAGTTAAACCAGATAGAAACATATATAACCAGCTAACCAGCAGTTAAAGCAGATAGAAACATATATAAACCAGCTAACCAGCAGTTAAAGCAGATAGAAACATATATAACCAGCTAACCAGCAGTTAAAGCAGATAGAAACATATATAAACCAGCTAACCAGCAGTTAAAGCAGATAGAAACATATATAACCAGCTAACCAGCAGTTAAAGCAGATAGAAACATATATAAACCAGCTAACCAGCAGTTAAAGCAGATAGAAACATATATAACCAGCTAACCAGCAGTTAAAGCAGATAGAAACATATATAACCAGCTAACCAGCAGTTAAAGCAGATAAACATATATAACCAGCTAACCAGCAGTTAAAGCAGATAGAAACATATATAAACCAGCTAACCAGCAGTTAAAGCAGATAGAAACATATATAACCAGCTAACCAGCAGTTAAAGCAGATGGAAACATATATAACCAGCTAACCAGCAGTTAAAGCAGATAGAAACATATATAAACCAGCTAACCAGCAGTTAAAGCAGATAGAAAAATATATAAACCAGCTAACCAGCAGTTAAAGCAGATAGAAACATATATAAACCAGCTAACCAGCAGTTAAAGCAGATAGAAAAATATATAAACCAGCTAACCAGCAGTTAAAGCAGATAGAAACATATATAAACCACTTATAAACATATCTAACCCAGTTCCTCATCAGTAAACCACACCTTAGCAGATCTCTCATCTCTTAATCATCTCCAGTTCCATTATTAGCTAACTTTGCTTCAGTTCAGTTCAGCTAGCTGTAGCTAGTAACATCACATGTTTTTTAACATTCTAACAGGTTCCATACCTCTGTAATTGGATTAGTTTTCATCCTCCTCTTTTCTCCTCTTCTAAACTGTGCAGTTCAGGGCTTGGAAGGCCTTTTCATGGTGATAAACTCTCCAGTTTTAACCTGGATGCTAGTTCAACACTGACTCTGTCCTTTAGCTCTGCTCTGTCTCTGTCACTCACGCGCACACACACGGTACGCCAAAAAAAAAAAAAAAAACCTGACCCATGTATCACTCCAGTAAACCCCAGACAGGACTGTGCTGCTGTGTCCCAGCTTTAGTCTGTATGTTCCAGGTAGAGTGGGGACCAGAAGACCACTGGAAACCACCAGTGACCAGACATGACAGACTGTGAAGTGTCATATGGTGTCACCAGCTCAAACTGCTGGAGCCAAAGAAATCAATTTGATATCAATCTGACATTGACAAAGATGAAAACGAAGGGAATTGTATCCATAATTTTTATACATTTTAATTAGTTTTGTAAGCTCACGATACAGTTTGAGTTAGTTATCGTTTTTTTTCTTTTAATTAGAGTTTTTATTAATTTCAGTTAACGAAAATGTTTTTTCAATTTTAGTTTTCGTCATTTCGTTCGTTTTCGTTAACGATAATAACCTTGGTGGTTTGCAGCCGAGTGTGAAGCGAGCGGGATGAGGATAAGCACGTCCAAATCCGAGGCCATGGTTCTTGACCGGAAAAAGGTGGTCTGCCCTCTCCGGGTCGGTGGGGAGTCTTTGCCCCAAGTGGAGGAGTTCAAGTATCTGGGTCTGGTTCACGAGTGAGGGAAGGATGGAGCGGGAGATTGACAGACGGATCGGTGCAGCGTCTGCAGTGATGCAGTCACTGTATCGGTCGGTTGTGGTTCAGAAGGAGCTGAGCCGAGAGGAGAAGCTCTCGATTTACCGGTCAATCTACGTTCCTACCCTCACCTATGGTCATGAGCTTTGGGTCAGGACCGAAAGGACAAGATCCCGGATACAAGCGGTCCAAATGAGTTTCCTCCGTCGGGTGGCTGGGCGCACCCTTAGGGATAAGGGGAGGAGCTCAGTCACCAGGGAGGAGCTCGGAGTAGAGCCGCTGCTCCTCCGCGTCGAGAGGGGCCAGCTGAGGTGGCTCGGGCATCTGTTTCGGATGCCTCCTGGACGCCTCCCTGGGGAGGTGTTCCGGGCATGTCCCACCAGGAGGAGACCTCGGGGAAGACCCAGGACACATTGGAGAGACTATGTCTGTGGGCTGGTCTGGGAACGCCTCGGGGTCCCCCCGGAAGAGCTGGAGGAGGAGTCTGAGGAGAGGGAAGTCTGGGCATCCCTGCTTAGACTGTTACCCCCGTGACCCGGCCCCGGATAAGCAGAAGAAAATGGATGGATGGATGGTTTGTCTGTCTGTCTGTGTGCAAGGTAACTCAAAAAGTTATGGACAGATTTGGATGAAAATTTCAGGAAACGTTGATACTGGCACAAGGAACAAATGGTGATGGGGGTGGGGGTGGGGGTGGGGTACTGATCTGCCGTGGTGGAGGTCTGTGCTCTCCAAGGGTCAGATTCAAGGTCATCAGTGTCTACATTTCACCAATCTTCTTCTTCTACTGGTCAGATTCATTTCCGATTTTACATGTAGCTTATTTGGGACAATGACCACAAAGTTTAATCACAGTTTTGAGGAATTTTGATTTTTGATTTTTTTTAAATATTAAACATTTGCCTTTCCTTCTACTGCTCCATATTTTGATGGTTTAGAACATGTAAATAGTTCCAGATATCAGTATAGTTCCTATTGGTCACTGATAGAAGTCAGACATGGACTGTGATTGGATGAGTTCAGTTCTCCTCCAGTGAAAGTCCCGCCCACTTCTATTGGGAGATTGATGTGCATCCAGAACCACAGGACTGGAACAAAGAACAGAACCAGGACTGGACCATAGAACAGAACCAGAACTGGAGCAAAGAACAGAACCAGGACTGGAACACAGAACCGAACCAGGACTGGAACAAAGAACAGAACCAGGACTGGAACACAGAACAGAACCAGGACTGGAACAAAGAACAGAACCAGGACTGGACCATAGAACAGAACCAGAACTGGAACAAAGAACAGAACCAGGACTGGAACACAGAACCGAACCAGAACTGGAACAAAGAACAGAACCAGGACTGGAACACAGAACAGAACCAGGACTGGAACAAAGAACAGAACCAGGACTGGACCATAGAACAGAACCAGGACTGGAACAAAGAACAGAACCAGGAATGGAACACAGAACAGAACCAGAACTGGAACACAGAACAGAACCAGGACTGGAACAAAGAACAGAACCAGGACTGGACCATAGAACAGAACCAGGACTGGAACAAAGAACAGAACCAGGAATGGAACACAGAACAGAACCAGAACTGGAACACAGAACAGAACCAGGACTGGAACACAGAACAGAACCAGGACTGGAACAAAGAACAGAACCAGGACTGGAACACAGAACAGAACCAGGACTGGACCATAGAACAGAACCAGGACTGGAACAAAGAACAGAACCAGGAATGGAACACAGAACAGAACCAGAACTGGAACACAGAACAGAACCAGGACTGGAACAAAGAACAGAACCAGGACTGGACCATAGAACAGAACCAGGAATGGAACACAGAACAGAACCAGAACTGGAACACAGAACAGAACCAGGACTGGAACACAGAACAGAACCAGGACTGGAACAAAGAACAGAACCAGGACTGGAACATAGAACAGAACCAGGACTGGAACACAGAACAGAACCAGGACTACCTTACACATTCAACTGGGACTGATTCTTTACTCTTTTACTTCAGCCTTTACTCCAACCCTTTTCTCTTAACTCTAACATAGAGTCGTTTTCCAAATCTAACCAAATTGTTTGAACCAAATGTTTGCAGTTGTTTGCGGATGATACCAGCCTCTATCGCACCGGCAACGATTTAAGTCAAATTGTAGATACAGTTGAAAAGGAGCTCGCTATACTAAACGATTAGTTCATTGTCAATAAACTATCATTAAGTCTTGGTAAAGCCAAATATATTATTTTTGGTAAAAGGAAAAATAACAAACTAGTTCAAATTAGAATTAAGGAAACTGAAATTGAAAGAGTGTCTGCAACAATTTTTTTAGGCATTATAAGTGATGACCAGTTAAATTGGACAAAGCATGTAAACTGACTTAGATCAAAAATAGCCAAAAGTATTGTTATAATGTATAAAACCAAAAACCTTCTAAATCAGAAACCTCTCCATATATTGTACAATTCTCTTGTTCTTCCATATCTGAACTATTGTGTAGCAATATGGGGTAACAACTATAAATCAAATATTAATTCTATATTCTTACTTCAAAAAAAGGCCTTAATACTTTTATTCTAATGTCTAAAGCTCATGAACATATGCTCCTCTACCAGGGCCGGACTGAGACTCATTTTCAGCCCTGGAGTTTCATACCTCAGACTGGACCACTTTAGATCACAACCAATTCTTATTAAAATCATGTAATTCTAACCTTACATGTCCTCTTCATGTGTGTCATTAGTGGTTCAGGTTGTGCTGCTGAGCTGCTCCTCTGTCATCAGTAGACTCTGCTCTCCCTTTCACTCTTCCTCCAGTTTCTCTAGACTCTCCTGCACCTGGATCACAATAAAAAATAAGATCTACAGACATTTGGACTGACTGAACCAGTTCAGATCTTTACATTGGCTAAATATGCAGGTTTATTTAATATGACTTTATGCTGTTGTCTTTCACTTGTGGGCTTTGTGTATTTACTGTCTCACTGTTAATGATAAAACTAAAACAGGTCAGGACTATGGTTTGGGTCTAGACAGTGGTTTTAGTGGAACTACTGCTTGTTCACAGTCTGTTCCAACAGCTCACCTTTTCCTTCCATCCTGACAGGAACAATCCCCTCATCACTACTGGCTCCTGGCTCTGCTTCTGACACTAAAGCACAGTTTAAATGCTCTGAATTCTCAGCACAAACCTTCTGTTTCCAAAGCCTTGGTGTCAGTTTCATTCATGTAGTGCTGAACCATCTCAGATACCTTTCATACTGAACAGGCCTACACCATACTCTTCAATGGAGCCTATTTCTTCTAATCCTCTTCCCTCTCTGAGCAGTCCTACCTGCCCACTCTGGACTTGTGGGCTCATGGCTGCTGTCTGCTGCTGGATCTGCTTTCTGACTCTGAGGAGCTACAAGACAAAGTTTACCACTTCTGTGGCGTCGCATCATACTATTATTTAAATGACATAACCTTATGTTCCACGCCACAATGCCACATGATTCACTGACTCCATAATTAACTGACTTTAAAGGTGCTTTACCCGCTTCATCGTCCTTATTATTTGTTTCCAACTGGAGGTTGTTGTTGTGAAAAAGCTGCTGATTTTGTCACATTTGGCTGCGTTTGCTTCCAGAGCTTTCCTCTTTTCAATTCTTGCTTCTCCACACCACCCTTGCTCTTTCCATTATCCACGTTTCAAACAGCTGAGCATCCACAGCCTACAGAGCACAGACCGTATATGCTCCACAGATACAGGACAGAGCTACTAACCGTATGCAAGGACAGATTACGTCAGGTCACGGTGCGTCTGCAAATAAGAGGAAGAAAACAAACAGCTTGCTAGTAGAGGGGGTGGGGCCCAAGAACAGCGGCTGCAGATTACATGATCAGTGACTGACGTGATCTATGACCGAACACCGCCCCCCCCCCAAAAATAAATAAATAAAATATTAAATACATATTTAAAGTGAACTCCGGCCCTCGCGGCCTAAATATTATACCGGCCCACTGAGAATTGTCCCGGTCCTCCCGATTAGCCAGTCCGGGCCTGTCCTCCACAGTCGACAGGAGATGTTTGAGCCCAGGCAAAGGAATCAGAATTTAAAGGGAAATGAAATGTACAAGAAAATGAAGTGTAGAACAAACAGAAAAAGCCAGTGTATCTGTGTTAGAGGGTTCATCTGTGGAATAATCTGGAGCAAAACTGAAAAATGTCTTCTTCAGTTTGTGCATTTAACCCTTTCATGCATGAATTATGAGAACCTTAATCAAGATTTTTTTCCTGAGTGTTTTTATTCCTCTTTAGGCATGAAAAAAACCCAAAACAAAACAAAAAAACAATGTGACTGAAAATTTTTTATGTACCTATTTTTCATAGAGTTGCAAAAATGTCCCCTCAGCTGGACACTGTGTTTAATTTTTGAAGCAGAGAAACATGAAAGCTGTGAAATAAAAACATGTTTAATGCTGCTAATCTGATAGCTTCTCACATTTGAACATACTCTAATACCAGCTACTACTTATTTCATGGAGATAATATGCAAACAAACCAAAAAATCTGTAAAAAAAAAGAAAATGTTGATTACAGTCTAATAGCAATTAGCAATTGATTTCCACTAAACATGTTAGTTCAGATCAGGTTTATCAAGAACAGCAAAGTTACAGTACTGGTCTGAATGTCGGTGTATTATTATGGGATGGTGCATGAGTGTGCACTGTGTTGGCTGATATGAAACTAAAACTACAAAACCCATGAATATACAGAGAACAGCTGGAGAAGAACTGTCCACTGGAGTGACCACTGGAGTGACCACTGGAGTGACCACTGTGCATGAAAGGGTTAAAAGGACGTATAAATCCACTATAATAACAAAATATCGAACATTATAGAAGTACGCATAAAATAAGATATTATTGTAGTTAATTGGTTATCATAAGAAAATACTATCATATTTATTGATCATTGTATTTGAAGTAAATATTTAAAGTGCATATAAATATTATAGTTTATATTAAAAACGGCTGATTATGTAAATCTGACTGTGTGTGAGGTGACTAAAAAAGTGTATGTGAATGGTTTGTTTGGATGTTTTGTGTTATTGTAAAAATACACAGAGGAAAATGTGTGTTAACAAAGCAAAGGAAGCGGATCGAGTTTGATTATTCGTTTGTAAAAAGGGGGTGGGAGTCAATAAGTTATACTTCTGCCCACTGCTTTTCCAGCGCAAAATTTTTTTATTTATTTATTTTTTTGACCGTGTATGATTCTTTGTTATCTGATGATTCTATGTGCTCGAAATAAACTACTACTACTACTACAAATAATAATGGTGTCATTGTGGTGCCTGTGTCAGTCCACTCTGATCGTCTTAACCTGACACTCTGCTTTACCCCATGTGTTCAAACGGAACGCCCCGTCTAAGTGTCAGAATGCACTAACGTGGGAATGACAATGGGAATAAAAAATTCAGGAGGGAAAGTCATTTTCCACATATAAATCTTTTACTGCGAAACATGTATGTGTGGAGTTTGCACGTTCTCCCTGTGAATGTGAAAGTGAGTGGTTGTTCATGTGTACATGCACTGTAAAAAAAATCTGTAATTTAACAGAATTTTCACTGTTTATTTTACAGATTTTTCCTGTATTTTTAAGATACAGGAAAATATCAATGAAATGACAAAAACAGACTGATTTTACATGTCAAATGGAAAATAACACGAAAAAACTGTAACTGTGAATAACCATAAAATTTCAATTTTTTTAAAGAAATTTTTTCTTTTTTCACAGAAAAATACAGTTAAAATACATTTGCAAATGTATTGTAATTTCACAAATATTTCTTTTTTATTCATGAGATTAAACTGTTAATTTAAACTTTAATACTGTAAAAAACAAAATAATAACAATAAAACGAGATAAAATTACTGACAATTAACCACAAAAGAAGTATTAGTTCTGTCAGTTGAATCAGACTTGTTTGTTCATTGACAAATATCTTGTGTAATTACAGGAGGTTTCACAACAAAAATGTTGAATAAATGTATTTTTGTGAATGTATAACATGTATAAGCACTGATAAACTGTCCAAATACAGTTTTTATCAGTGGATTGGACAACTGAGTCTCACTGAAAATTATATATATATATATATATATATATATATATATATATATATATGTATATGTATATATATATATATATATATATATATATATATATATATATATATATATGTGTGTGTGTGTGTGTGTGTGTGTATTATTTGATTGTTTTAATACATGAAAATATTCTTCATTAAACCTTAAAAAGTTAAATAATATGCTAAATCTCATGTAAAGTTTGGGCAAAAAAACTGTATTTTAATTATGGAAAATTACCGTATTTTTATGAGATGGTTATTTTCTGTTATTTTACAGTATTTTTTCGGCACCCCTGCTGCTGGAATAATACCATTTTTACTGCAGTAAAACAAGTTGAATTAGTCCTGCTTGTATTGTATTTGTACTTTCACTTGAGTAAAAAATGCATGCCCTTTTCCACCTGTGCCAGTGTAGCTTGTAAATAAAAAATTTAAAGTGGTCTGTGAAACAGTGGAATAGGTCTTGCCTTTAAGCTTCTATGGGCTGCAGGTTTTCGTTTCTCCTTCACCAAATGCTGGGAACATAAACATTGCTGTGGGATAAAAGAACAGAGTGAGAGAATATGAACATGGACGGATGTGTAGCGGTGACTTCAGGAGGTCCTGGGCTCCAGGATCCGTCCCATCATCCCCTTGGGCCTCAGAGTGGTGATAACCCCCTAAGCTGAGGTTAACTGTGTTTTCTGCAGCCTACATTTAGCGGCTGAATGCTGGAGTCAAAGGGACTTTATCTCTGCCATCTTTCCCATATGACATGAATGCTGCATTAAAGTGTCATCCCACAGGCTTTTTACACACCTGTACTACAAGATGTTAGCAGTGGGTAAAATCCCTTCACATTACAGTCAATGGGCTGATGAGAGGCCTGGAAATGTCAGCGATGACCAGATCAGCTGGTGTTCTTCTGCACCTGGTGGTCAGAACGTCAAAGTGATGAAAACAGAAGCTGATATTACACCTAGTTTAGCCTTCGCTACTGCTCAGGTTTTTCCTGGAGAACTTTTTCTTGCACGAACTGTTAATGGTCTCTGTATACAGCAGGGGTATCAAACATCAGGCCCCCGAGCCACAACCGGCCCGTCAGAGGGTCCAGTGCGGTCCATGGGACGAAGATATTAACAGTCAACGATGTCAAAGTCATTTTAGTTCAGGAGCCACACACAGCCTCCAGTGGACCAGGAAAATAACAGCATAATAGCCTGGAAATAATGACAACTCCAGTTCTCTTTGCTTTAGTGCAAATGAAAATGAACATGAAAATATTCTTTATTAAACATTAAAAAAAAAAAAGAAGTAAAATCTCCTGTATAGTTAGGGCAAAAAACTGTATTTTAATTATGGAAAATGACCGTATTTTAATAAGATGGTTATTTTCTGGTATTTAACAGTATTTTTTGCAGCACCCTAGCTGCCGGAATATTACCATTTTTTAATGTTTTTTTTTTTTTTTTTTTACCGTGTGACACTATATAAATAAAATTTGATTAAAAGAATTTGACTGATAAATTATTCATTAACCCATAAAGACCCAGTGCTACTTTTGTGGCAGTTCTCAAATGACTTTCTCTGTTTCTACCATTTGATTTATTACCTTTTTTTTTTTTTTTATAATATTATCCTCTGTATTTTTTGGTGGAAATCATGTATTTTGCTATATTTAATTTCCAGATCATGTAGATGTTCATAAAAACTCAGAGTAAATTAAAAGCCAATTATATCAAAACAGAGAAAAATGAAGAAAAAGTTACTTTTTCAGCACAGATATTGCTAACTGAACATAAACCCAGTGTGTCCATCCACTGTCGTTGATCCAACTCCATGGGTTTGACTGGGGAATCAATGTAGTAGAAGATGACAGTGTTTCCATGGTAACTATGGAGCCTCTGAATGTCCAAATATGGTCATATCTGATGATATCTGTGTGACATGTTTGAAGGTACTATCTTTATTCTATTGTTTTTATTTGGTAGCGGTTTTTTGTTCTTATTTATCTATTTTATTTATTTATTTATTTTGTTGTTTTTAAATTGTATGGCTTTTTAATCTATCTTGTGTTTTATTCTTTTATTTGAGTTTTATTTATTCTTCTGTCTCGCACTTTTTTCTTTTGTGTACAGTTTCTATGTCTTTAAATCTCTTCTGTATTTTATTCTTCTATTTTGGTTTGAATTATTCTTCTGTTCAGCACTTTGGTCCACTGCAGTTGTTTTAAAGTGCTTTATAAATAAAGTTGGATTGGATTGGACCATGAAAAGATGAAGAACTGTATTTTACACCAATTATTTCCATGTATTAATAGAATTAGTGGATCAACAGGTGTTAAACAGTTCAGATGGTTTTGGTCGTCGGTGGCTGTTTGGGTCTTTCAGGGTTAAAAGTGTTGCGATATCATGTTGGATCGGAGTTGGTATCCCTTTCAATAATGTGTTTTTGCATTTTCCTTCTTTGTATTTCTTATTTTAGTCCACCTTCAACACTTTATTCCCAACTCTAACACATTTTCCAAACCCAACCAGTCTATTTTTATACTTAAATCTAAGTCAGCTGTAACCATCAGATTGTCTAGACGTCTTTTTGCTGAAGGGGAACAGACTGTAGAATCTTTACTTCATAAAGGTGAGCGCAGGTAAAAGAAAACAAGTGTGCAACAAAAGTGAAGGTTTTGTCAGGTCAAAGCTGCTGAAGGAAACTGTCAGACTTTGTTGGCCACGGAGAAACTCACTAGAAAAAATAAAAAAGCATTAAATTTCAATTAAAGCTGTGGCTGTAATTTCAGTTTGACTGCTGCTCTGCACTGGTTTTTTGTTCAGACCTGTACTGCACTTTTGTGCCATATACTGGTACAAAAGTGTAAAAAATATGGGCCATTGGACACTTCAAAGCATTATGGAAACCAAATGAAACCAAACTATATTATAGGAAACATGGGAAAATATAGAAGAGTATTTCTATATTAACTCGGGATGTCCGATAATATCGGCCCACCGATATTATCGGCCCGATATTGGCATAAAAATGTAATATCGGTGAATATCGGTATCGTTTTTTTGGCCTATCATTAAAACTGATAAAATAATGCCTTTATTTCACCAGCATTTACCGACGCGTAAATGAAGCATTGTTTGTAGCTGAAAGAAATGTGCAGTTTTCGAAACTGTACAGTAGAGTTGGCACACTGTAGTAGACTCATGGAGGGAGGGAGAGAAAAGAAATAAATATGGCATTTTTTCCACAACTTAACTCTTTCTTCGCCAATGACCAGATTTTCCATCACTCCGTGTTTTCACTGTTAGACTGTAGTTGAAGCTGTTGCGGATCGTGTGAATTACTTTCCTTAGTCCAAAAACAAACAATTAAGCAGCTTTTTCGGAAAAATGACGGACCGGGTTTAATGTTTTCGCACTGGAGTCTCCGTATCCCATGGCAACGCATCCAGCGGCACTCACTGAATGAGGAAATGCAGACTGTGCAGGAACAAAAGCCTTAAAGATGATTATGGAGACAGAGTCTGACAGTTCAGTATATGATGGAGCTACAGAAGAACCATTTAGAGACAGGGACGGAGAAACAGAAGGTGAGGGAGACGGACACGGAACACGGGAAACACGGAGCGGCTCAGGTCCGACACGAACTGTGTGTGTGTGTGTGTGTGTGTGTGTGTGTGTGTGTGTGTGTGTGTCGGGGGTGGGGGGGGGGGGGGTGGGGGGGGGCGCACGGAGCGACATGGAGAAAATGACAGACAGGAGGAAGAGAAAAGAGACATTTCTAGTGGACATTCAAGGAGAAGACAGACGCACAGACATGGGACAAGACAAAGGACAGCTAGTGTTCATCTGTTAGAGTGAGTTCAGATTCAGACTGAGGACACAGAACAGATTCAGCTGTAGAATGTCAGCAGGACACAGGGAAGACACTGATTTGGCTTTAGTAGGAAATAAATAAATAAATACATACATTCATACATAGATAAATAACTAGATGTCCATATAATTATTTCCAGATCAAACACAGCAGCTGGTCCAACAGGAGGACCTGGTGCAGCCAAGGAAAGGCCAGAAATCTACAGTATTTTGTGCATTTGTTTCTTTTTTTCTTGAAAATGAGGAATATTGAAGTGTTTATATCAAAAAACTAAACTAATATGTGAAAGACTTATAACTGATGTATGTAAATGGGATAAGTTTAGAAGGAACCTGGTGCTTTAGAAGATGTTTGGTCTAAAGTTTGGTGTGGATTCCTCTAATATTTTGTGGAATGATGGGATATCTTAGAGCTGTTTGTTATTATTATTATTGTTATTATTATTTTATTTTGTGATTTGGAATACAGTGTTACTGTTGGTAAATGAGAAAGAGTCAAAAATGTAAATAGGAAATCAATTTTATCTTGAAAATCAATATCTTTGGAAAAAAAATGCAGTTTTCTCAGTTTTTTGCTCAAAATTCAGTTTTTTCCTGAAAATGACCAATATTCAAATGTTCATATCTCACGAACGAATGAAGATAGAATAACATTGTTTCTTGTGTTTAAAAGTTGAAGTTCTGTTCTTTCTTTTGATGTATTCAGTGTTCACATACTCCTAACACAACATCTTCAGTCAGCCTCCAAAGATTAGTGAAAACGACCAGAAAGGCTGGCGCTGGCTACCAACTCACTGGAAAATGCTCTGGCGGGGAAAGAGTTAAGTTGAAATATGTATTCTTTGCACAGACAGTGTTTACATTTTAAAAGCCTTGTTGCATTTGAGAATGCATCCAATGGGACATCACAATAAAATTAGGCATGATGTGTTCATTCCATGACAGGAGATACGTGATGTTACCTAAAATTAGTTTAATATCCCACATATATCGGCAGCAATATCGGTAGATATCGGAATCGGAAATTAAGCGTTGGACAATATCGGCATATTGGTTTTTGGCAAAAAAGCCAATATCGGACATCCCTAATATTAGCCCTTTCATGCAAAGTGGTCACTCCAGTGGTCACTCCAGTGGTCAGTTCTTCTCCAGCTGTTCTCTTGTTTACTCATGGGTTTGGTTGTTTCAGTTCCATATCAGCTGAAACAGTGGACACTAATGCACCATCCCATAATAATACACTGACATTCAGACCAGTACTGTCACTTTGCTGTTCCAGATAAACCTGATCTGCACTGACATGTTTGAGTGTGAACCACTTGTTATTTGTAAGACACAAAGTTTTTTTTTGCATGTTATGTCCATGAAATGAGTAATAACTAGCATTAGAATATGTTAAAATGTGAGAAAACATCAGATTAGCGACATTAAAAATGTTTTTATTTCATTGTTTTCATATCACTTTCTTACGGAAGAGTATTAGGACCACTGGAAAATAAAAAAGGTGTAATATATGTTTTTTTTTTTATTATTATTATTATTCTGAGAAAAAAGTTAGAATTCTGACTCCCCCCACCCCCCAGAATTCTGACTTTAATCTCAGAATTCTGTTTTTTTGTTTTATTTTCAAAATTCTGACTTTAATCTCAGGATTTTGAAATTTTTCTCAGAATTCTGACTTTCATCTCACTTTAAACTCAGAATTCTGACGTTAACCCTTTGATGCATGAATTACGAGGACCTTAGTCAAGACTTTTTTCCTGAGTGTTTTATTCGTCTTTAGGCATGAAAAAAAAAACAAAACTATGTGATTGAAAGTTTTTATGAACCTGTTTTTTTATCGAGTTACAAAAATGTCCACTCAGCTGGACATCATATGTTTAATTTTTGAAGAAAAGAAACATGTATTTAAAATGCAATATCAGAAAGTGATAAACTGTGTGAAAACTATGAAGCACATTTTTTTAAATGCTGCTAATCTGATGTTTTCTCACATTTTAGCATACTCTAAAACTAGTTATTACTCACTTTGTGAGGATAATATTAAAAAATAACTTTTTGTTCAAGGAAACTGTTCATTACAGTCTAATAATAAGTAGCAATTCATTTCCACTCAAACATGTCAGTGCAGATCAGGTTTATTAAGAACAGCAAAGTGACAGTACTGGTCTGAATGTCAGTGTATTATTATGGGATGGTGCATTAGTGTCCACTGTGTTGGCTGATATGGAACTGAAACAACAAAACCCATGAATATACAAGAGAACAGCTGGAGAAGAACTGACCACTGGAGTGACCACTGGAGTGACCACTGTGCATGAAAGGGTTAAACTCAGAATTCTGACTTTTTTCTCCGAATTCTGACTTTAATTTCAGAATTCTTACTTTTTTTCATATGATAATAATAAGAAATACATATTGGACCTTAGTTTATTGTATTTTTTAAATTCTCTTCCGTACTTTCTGATATTGGGTTTTAAACACGTTTCTTTACTTCAGAAATTAAATGCGTGGACATTTTTATAACAGCATGAAAAAAAAATCACATTGTTTTCGTCAGACCTAAGGGGGAATAAAAACACTCAAGAAAAAACTCTTGCCTAAGGTTCTCATAAGTCATGCATGAAAGGGTTAATATTCAACCTGTATTCTTGAAATTAATTAAATGCACTCACAGGAGCCCAATTTCACAAGAAATGCAGGTTCAAATTATTATATATGTATTAATATTTAAATTAGTTCCTGAATGTTTAGATTTTAGATCTATTGAAGTTCAGTTTTTCAATATTTTCAGTAAATTTTATGTAGTGTAAATGAAAGATAACAATACTAATAAATAAAACAATAATAATATATTTTAATGTTAAGTAACATGATGCTACAATTTATTCCCATACTTCCATTTTGACATTTTCTACAGCAACAGAAATAAAACTTTTCACAGAGTTTTATTTACTAATGTAATATTAATTTACAAAAGCAACAAAGGTGGAATTTCAAAACTACTGAAATCAATGACAATGATTATTTCAAATCTGGTTTGATTTAAATTAAATATATGACTTTTCTTCCTCTTTCATTATTAAACTCTGTCCATTGTTATACAGTTATAGTTTTGCTGCTGACATTGGTTAAAAGTACATCAATAAAACAGCAGTTGTCAAACTTTTTCAGCTTCACAAAAATGCGTCCTCAGTTTTCATGGTTTCTACAAATTGACTGACACCCCCACCGTCTAAACCATACTGCACTGAGTCTGGGGGGCCCATACCAATTATCGGGGGGGGGGGGGGGGGGGGGGGGGGGGCAGTCCATACACAACATCATGTATGCTGCTGTGAAATGAAACTGAAACTTAACTTTCAATGTCTAACTCCAGACTTCTATGCAGTGTTGGGAATAACAGCGTTAAAAATAATGGCGTTACTAACACCGTTATTGTTTTCCAGTAACGGGTAATCTAATGAATGACTATTTGAAACGTTCCAACGCTGTTACCGTTACCGTCAGTGAAATGTGGTGCGTTACTGTGCACTGAGATCTAACAGCTGTTATCTGTCCTGACTCGCTCAGCCAGGCACCAGAGGTGTGACGTTCACGGACGAGTCGAGTCTTTTGAACGGCTCTTTTCAGTGAACAATAGGAACCGATTCATTACGTTCTTCTTTTTGAATCCCCCACAATGCCTTCATGCTTCACCTGTGTGTCCATGAGTCTGAGTTGGCCACGCCCCCTTCACCTGAACGACTAATGACAGGAGTTATCAGCTAGTTTAGGGGAGGAGTTATCAGCTAATTTAGAGGAGGAATTATCAGCTAGTTTAGGGGAGGAGTCGTCAGCTAATTTAGGGGAGGAGTTATTAGCTAATTTAAGGGAGGAGTTATCAGCTAATTTAGGGGAGGAGTTATTAGCTAATTTAGAGGAGGAATTATCAGCTAGTTTAGGGGAGGAGTCGTCAGCTAATTTAGGGGAGGAGTTATTAGCTAATTTAAGGGAGGAGTTATCAGCTAATTTAGGGGAGGAGTCATCAGCTAATTTAGAGGAGGAATTATCAGCTAGTTTAGGGGAGGAGTCATCAGCTAATTTAGGGGAGGAGTTATTAGCTAATTTAGGGGAGGAGTTATCAGCTAATTTAGGGGAGGAGTTATTAGCTAATTTAAGGGAGGAGTTATCAGCTAATTTAGGGGAGGAGTTATTAGCTAATTTAGGGGAGGAGTTATCAGCTAATTTAGGGGAGGAGTTATTAGCTAATTTAGGGGAGGAGTTATCGGCTAATTTAGGGGAGGAGTTATTAGCTAATTTAGGGGAGGAGTTATCAGCTAATTTAGGGGAGGAGTTATTAGCTAATTTAAGGGAGGAGTTATCAGCTAATTTAGGGGAGGAGTTATTAGCTAATTTAGGGGAGGAGTTATCAGCTAATTTAGGGGAGGAGTTATTAGCTAATTTAGGGGAGGCGTTATCAGCTAATTTAGGGGAAGAATCATCGGCTAATTTAGGGGAGGAGTTATCAGTTAATTTAGGGGAGGAGTCATCGGCTAATTTAGGGGAGGAGTTATCGGCTAATTTAGGGGAGGAGTTATCTAATATAGGGGAGGAGTTATCAGCTAACTTAGGGGAGGAGTTATCAGCTAATTTAGGGGAGGAGTGATCAGCTAGAAGAGGAGTTATCTAATATAGGGGAGGAGTTATCAGCTAACTTAGGGGAGGAGTTATCAACTAATTTAGGGGAAGAATCATCGGCTAATTTAGGGGAGGAGTTATCAGTTAATTTAGGGGAGGAGTCATCGACTAATTTAGGGGAGGAGTTATCAGCTAACTTAGGGGAGGAGTTATCAGCTAATTTAGGGGAGGAGTGATCAGCTAGAGGAGGAGTTATCTAATATAGGGGAGGAGTTATCAGCTAACTTAGGGGAGGAGTTATCAGCTAATTTAGGGGAAGAATCATCGGCTAATTTAGGGGAGGAGTTATCAGTTAATTTAGGGGAGGAGTCATCGGCTAATTTAGGGGAGGAGTTATCTAATATAGGGGAGGAGTTATCAGCTAATTTAGGGGAGGAGTTATCAGCTAATTTAGGGGAGGAGTCATCAGCTAGTTTAGGGGAGGAGTTATCAGCTAATTTAGGGGAGGAGTTATCTAATATAGGGGAGGAGTTATCAGCTAATTTAGGGGAGGAGTTATCAGCTAATTTAGGGGAGGAGTTATCAGCTAGAGGAGGAGTTATCTAATATAGGGGAGGAGTTATCAGCTAATTTAGGGGAGGAGTTATCAGCTAGAGGAGGAGTTGTCTAATATAGGGGAGGAGTTATCAGCTAACTTAGGGGAGGAGTTATCAGCTAATTTAGGGGAAGAATCATCGGCTAATTTAGGGGAGGAGTTATCAGTTAATTTAGGGGAGGAGTTATCTAATATAGGGGAGGAGTTATCAGCTAACTTAGGGGAGGAGTTATCAGCTAATTTAGGGGAGGAGTTATTAGCTAATTTAGGGGAGGAGTTATCAGCTAATTTAGGGGAGGAGTTATTAGCTAATTTAAGGGAGGAGTTATCAGCTAATTTAGGGGAGGAGTTATTAGCTAATTTAGGGGAGGAGTTATCAGCTAATTTAGGGGAGGAGTTATTAGCTAATTTAGGGGAGGAGTTATTAGCTAATTTAGGGGAGGCGTTATCAGCTAATTTAGGGGAAGAATCATCGGCTAATTTAGGGGAGGAGTTATCAGTTAATTTAGGGGAGGAGTCATCGGCTAATTTAGGGGAGGAGTTATCGGCTAATTTAGGGGAGGAGTTATCTAATATAGGGGAGGAGTTATCAGCTAACTTAGGGGAGGAGTTATCAGCTAATTTAGGGGAGGAGTGATCAGCTAGAGGAGGAGTTATCTAATATAGGGGAGGAGTTATCAGCTAACTTAGGGGAGGAGTTATCAGCTAATTTAGGGGAAGAATCATCGGCTAATTTAGGGGAGGAGTTATCAGTTAATTTAGGGGAGGAGTCATCGGCTAATTTAGGGGAGGAGTTATCTAATATAGGGGAGGAGTTATCAGCTAACTTAGGGGAGGAGTTATCAGCTAATTTAGGGGAGGAGTGATCAGCTAGAGGAGGAGTTATCTAATATAGGGGAGGAGTTATCAGCTAACTTAGGGGAGGAGTTATCAGCTAATTTAGGGGAAGAATCATCGGCTAATTTAGGGGAGGAGTTATCAGTTAATTTAGGGGAGGAGTCATCGGCTAATTTAGGGGAGGAGTTATCTAATATAGGGGAGGAGTTATCAGCTAACTTAGGGGAGGAGTTATCAGCTAATTTAGGGGAGGAGTCATCAGCTAATTTAGGGGAGGAGTTATCAGCTAATTTAGGGGAGGAGTTATTAGCTAATTTAGGGGAGGAGTTATCAGCTAACTTAGGGGAGGAGTTCTCAGCTAATTTAAGGGAGGAGTTATCAGCTAATTTAGGGGAGGAGTCATCAGCTAATTTAGGGGAGGAGTTATCAGATAGTTTAGGGGAGGAGTTATTAGCTAATTTAGGGGAGGAGTTATCGGCTAATTTAGAGGAGGAGTCATCAGCTAATTTAGGGGAGGAGTTATCAGCTAATTTAGGGGAGGAGTTATCAGCTAGTTTAGGGGAGGAGTTATAAGCTAATTTAGGGGAGGAGTTATCAGCTAGTTTAGGGGAGGAGTTATCAGCTAATTTAGGGGAGGAGTTATCTAATATAGGGGAGGAGTTATCAGCTAATTTAGGGGAGGAGTTATCAGCTAATTTAGGGAAGGAGTTATCAGCTAGAGGAGGAGTTATCTAATATAGGGGAGGAGTTATCAGCTAATTTAGGGGAGGAGTTATCAGCTAATTTAGGGGAGGAGTTATCAGCTAGTTTTGAGCATTTGGAAACCCTGGACGGTTCAGGTTCGTTTTTGTACTTTCATCCTGCAGGGCCAGAATGGAACCTTTGTCGGCCAGATTTGGCCCCTGGGCCACATGTTTGACACCTGTGGTCTGTATGGTAACAGATGTTAAATGTAAAGTCGACTTCAGTCTAATCCTGCAGTCGACTGTCTGTTCACTCTGCATGTGGGTGTGTATGAAACCCCAGCGGGCAGCCACAGAGGGGTTAGGGTTATGGACCAGACCTAGAACTGCACGGCTGAATATGACATATCTGTGGTTTACCGCAGAACACAGCCAGTGACTGAGTCAGTCACACACAGTTGTCAAACAGGCCTACAGCTCGACTGTCTCCTGTTGTTCTGAGTTTAAATTTATTTGGAATGTAATGGAATTCAATGTCATAACTGAGTCCAACCTTATTAAAGCCAACTCTTTGCTTTGGTTCCAAAAATCACATTAGTGAGGTCCAATTATATTAATTTTATTAATATATGATAATTAAAAAAAACAAAACAAACAAAACAGTTTTATGTGATTAGAAGCATTTATAATGTTAATTTTGTGTTTTACTCATTGTAAATACAAATACAGTGACTCCATATGTGTTTACCAGCCTGGTTCTGAAAACCACGTCTGCTTGGTTTGGATTCTGTTAAAGTGGGTTAGAACTCTGGGACCAGAACAACATGGGGCCAGTTAAACACCACTGTTTCAGCTCATTTTCCTTTAGTGCCTTCATTTTCATGTTGTTTTTATCTAGCTGCAACTTTGACCTCATTTCTGTCACTCACACCAGGACAGTATAAGTCTGTGAACAGGTTGGTCTGAGTGTTTGGACTGGTTTTACCGACTAACATAGGCCCATCTATAGACCCATGGGTGACATTAAATTCAGAATAGTTTTGCTTTTTTTTCTTGCTGCCACGCTGTCTTTTCCTATGAAAACGGAAGACCTGAAATGTTCTTAAAAGCAGAGTTCAGGAACATTACCTCTGTGAGTTTTTAATGTTATTTCAGATTCAAACTGACACCGAATAAACTGTTGAAGGGAAAATCACTCACCTTATGTGAGTCTGGGGGTAGAAAACACCCTGAATTATAGTTATTGATCTATTTTACATAAATGACATGATGTAGAGCAGGGCTGTCAAACTCCTTTTAGTTCACTTCCACATTCAGCTAAATTTGATCTGCAGTGGGCTGAACCAGTAACATAATAATATATTAATAATATATAAATAATGTCGACTCCAAACTTTTCTCTTTTAGACCAAAATAAAGGTGATTTACATTATGAACAGGTTTACATCTGCAAACTATCCTTTCAAAAGATGTGAATAACATGAACAAACTGAAAAAGAAAGTGTAATTTGAACACTATTCTGCCTCAGTTTATCATTTCCACATGGACATTATAACATACAGATCACAGTGGATCTACAAACACACAAAACATTTAATAAGACAGAATATTGTTAAAATTGTACTGACTTCTCTTAAGACATTTCAGGTTGTTCATATTTGTTCAGATTATTCACATTTTTTTGCAAAGTTATACTTAGTTTTAGTGTAAATACATGAAAATATTTACATTTACAAAGAGAAAAAATTGGAGTTGTCATTATTTGTATGTTATAATGATAGTATTTGACTGGTCCTGCCCACTGCAGATTGAATTGGTCTGAATGTGGAACCTGAACTAAAAGGATTGTTCATATTTTAGTGTAATTTCTGCATTTCTCAAATTCATCCCCAGGGCCGGACTGGACGCTTTGGTGGGCTGGATTTGGCCCCCGGGCCACATGTTTGACACCTGTGGTCTATGGTATATATACATGAATATAGATAGATAGATAGATAGATAGATAGATAGATAGATAGATAGATAGAGTACTTAAGTAGTTTAAGGAAGTCACAGCTCCTGTCCCTGCAGGGTGCTGTTAGGGATGTCTGAAAGAAAAGGTTCCATCATCCAGACTTAAAGCCAGTGGATGTGTGGATGTGTGAGCTAAATGCCAGCTGATGTACACACTGTCACATACTGTCCACAGCAGACACAGCCATGTGTCCACACACTGGTGCGCGTGCACACAGCCCCGCACACATGACCACAGGCGGTGCACTTGTGTGTTTGTTTGGTTTTTTTTTTTTTTCTATCTTTTTTTGTGTTGTGGACAGCTCTTGTCCCCCTGTCATGCCTCTCAGTCTGACACCCATGAGTGTCGCCCCCCCTCCCCAGATGACGAGACACGCTCCAGCACATGACATATTTGGCTTTAAAGTGACGTCACAGCAGCGTGGGGCTCGAGCAGGCAGGTCGTTCGTCAGTCTGAAGAGAAGAAGAAGAGGAGCAGGAGCAGCAGGAGGAGACGGAGCAGCACCTCCTCTGCTGTCTTTCATGACAGCCCCTCTCTCTCTCTCTCTCTCTCTCACCCCCCCTCCTCCTCCCTCTCTCTCCATCTCTAACTCCTCCGGAACTCTGGACCTCCGCGGATCTGGCTCTTTCTTCGCTCTCCCTCTTCGGTTTTTTCCGCTCCTTTTGTTTTTCTCTTATTTCCTTTTCGGGTTACTTTACTTTGCTTCTCCCCCCACCCCCCCACACTACCACCCCTTCTCTGAGCAGACCATGAGGACCCCCAGCCTGCGGTGACTTCTCTCCCACCGACCATCCTCCAGCCCCTCCAGCCGCTGTTGTCTTTTTTCATTTGTCTGTCTTTTTCTTTCTATTTTCGGACGTTCATCTGCCTTTCAACAATGTAGGAGAAGGTGCACGCGCTGTCCTTTCAGCTCGAGGATGCAGCCCCCCCCCCCCCCCAGTCCTGCTTCTGTTCTTCTGTCACCGCCGCTCTGTGCAGTCGGAGGGTAAATAATACTAATCTAAATATGACAGATTTGCGTGAAGGCAAAGTTTGAGGACACCTCCACCTCCACCTCCACCTCCACCTACGCTGGTTTTTTCCCGCTCTCACCTGTCCGCCTTGCACGCGCGTCTCCCCCCCTCTCCTCGCGCTCCTCCAGGAAGACCAGCGGCACTTTGAACAATTCACGCGCAACTTTCACGCGACACAACCCTGACAGTTGTTGCGTTCTTTGCATATTTTTATTTTTATTTTTTAAATATTTTTCTTTTTTTCTTTTTTTAGTGGTGGATTTTGTCATGCGAGGATTCTAATGTGTCCAAGGGATATGGCTTAAATAATGTTTGCTGGAGTAAGGTCCGTCACTTGAGTGTTTTTATTTTTATTTTTTTTTTTATTATTATTATTATTATTTTTATTATCAGCCATTATTGTCGACTTTGGAGGAAACCCATCTCAATGGGAGTATACCTGGAGGACTGAGTTGGATTCGACAGTCGAGAGGAGAAAAAAATGTGGATAAAACGGAGTGTTGTGCGCAGGTAAGACCCAAACGGTTTTTTATTTCACGGTTGATTTAGCTGAACACTTTAAACCAGATAATGTGTTTCTGACAGAAGGATAGAAGGATATTATTTGTCCGACAACATGTTTTCTCAGTTTTTCTGTTTTATACCTACGCCACTGCAAGTTGGGAGACTGTGCAGGAACTGGGGTTGGATTGTTTCTGTGAACAGGTCTGTGAAATGCGCCTGAGCTGAACCTGAACTGCGCCAGACCGCTTTTCAGTTATTTCTTTTTAGACATGTCTTACTGTAGTGTTGACAGAGTGGTTCATGGGGATGTGTTTTTGTCATGTTTGAAGGAAGAATAGGATTGAGAATTGCCCGTCCTGTACGCTGGGGGTCGCCAACAGTACGGCGCTTGAAACGCACACAAGACAACAGAGATACACGAGCACGCACGCGACGCACACACTGCGACGGACACGCGCCTGCTTCCAAAAACGCGCGTGTGCGCATTCAAGCCCTCAAGGTTAGATGTTTCGGTTCCGGCATGCACGCGCTCCTCATCTCACTTAAAGGCAAAGTTAATAAGGCAATTAGTAGGCTTTACTGATGAGCCTTGGACTGAATGTGTCAAATGTGACGAGAAAGACCTGATCATTTTTACCCGAAAAGTCTGAATGTATTCCTTCCTGTTAGAGATGAGCAAAAAAATGTACTTATTAACCCTGTCATGTATGAAGTATGAAATTATGTAAAAAAAAAAAAAAAAAAAAGTATCTAGATTTTTTTTGGATTGAGTTCATTACTCAAAATTAGCCTAAAGTTGAAATGCATTTTTATTTTTATTTTTAAATATTTGTTTATTCATTCATGGTCATCAGATATGACCCATTTGGACGTTCAGAGGCTCTGTAGTTACCGTGGAAACACCATCATCTTCTACAACATTGATTCACCAGTAAAACCCACGCAATGTGATCAATGACAGTGGGTGGACACACTGGGTTTATGTTCAGTTAATGATATATTTTACTGACAAAGTCACTTTTTCTTCAGTTTTCTCTGTTTCTGATACAATAACCCTCAACTTTACGCTGAGCTATAATGAGCATTTACATCATCAGTGAATTAAATACAGCAAAATACCTGATTGTCACTGAAAAAAATGCTAAATAAAGAAGATAATGTAACAATAAATGGTGATAAATCACTTAAGAGATGTTTCGGTTCCGGCATGCACGCGCTCCTCATCTCACTTAAAGGCAAAGTTAATAAGGCAATTAGTAGGATTTACTGATGAGTCTTAGACTAAATGTGTCAAATGTGACGAGAAAGACCTGATCATTTGTACCTTAAAAGTCTGAATGTATTCCTTCCTGTTAGAGATGAACAAAAAAAAAAGTACTTATTAACCCTGACATGCATGAATTATGAAAAAAAAAAAAAAAAAAAAAAAAAAATCTAGATTGTTTTGGATTGAGTTCATTACTCAAAATTAGCCTAAAGTTGAAATGCATTTTGATTTTTGTTTTAAAAAATATTTGTTTATTTATTCATGGTCATCAGATATGACCCATTTGGACATTCAGAGGCTCTGTAGTTACCGTGGAAACACCATCATCTTCTACAACACTGATTCACCAGTAAAACCCACGCAATGTGATCAATGACAGTGGATAAAATGTACAGAAATGACTAAAAAAAAGACAAAATAATGAATAACATGAACAAATAATCAAAAAACTGATTAAAATGAAGTCTAAAATAATAAAATAAGCAAAAATGAACAAAAACAGCCAAGGAATTGAATAAAATTACCAAAAATTAATAATAAATCAACAAAGTAGTAAGTTACATGAACAAAATAAGCCAAAAATTTAACAAAATTGGAAAAAAGAGAAAATAAGCAATACAATAAAAAAAAAAAAAAAAAAAAAAAAAAAAAAAAATAGAAACTATGATTCCCCAGTCAAACCCATGGAGTTGGATCAGTGACAGTGGATGGACACACTGAGTTTATGCTCAGGTCATGATATATTTTACTGACAAAGTCACTTTTTCTTCGGTTTTCTCTCTTTCTGATAGAATAACCCTCCACTTTACTCTGAGCTTTAATGGACATTTACATCATCAGTGAATTAAATACAGCAAAATACCTGATTGTCACTGAAAAAAATGCTAAATATAGAAGATAATATGACAATAAATGGTGATAAATCACTTAAGAGATGTTAAATATAGACAAAAATCCATTTGGGAACTGACACTAAAGTAACACTGGGCCTTTATGGGTTAAACTACGTGTCCATAAATGTGGACGTCATACATGAAAGGGTTAACGACTTCATCGTCTAATGTTTGGAAATGGTCGTATTCTAGGAGTAGTTTTCAGCTTCCAGTGAGAGAAGATGCTGTAGCTCAACACCAACGCACACACTTCATCTAATTAAACAAAAAGTGGGTTTGATCTTCATTATTATTAGTAAAAAAAATTAAAGCCCTGACCCAAAGCAGCAGAGACCCTGTCCGTCTGCTGAATTAAATAAAGTTATGAAGTCAAACAAAAGCTCCATCTCAGTCCAGTCATTTGATCAGAAATGGGTTTAGAGTCAGTGGCACGTTGAGAAAATGAGAGCAGACCTGTCATCGGTAAAGTGTCCTCCTCTCTTTTTCCACCTGCTGGATCTCATTCCCCCACTAGCGTCTAATTCATGTCCATTTGTGAACCATATGCATTTATTATGCATGACACCCACGGTACATCTCAGGGCTGACCTCATGGGGGTAATGGCAGCACACGCCGTAGACGGAGCTGATTTACCAGACAATGGAAATGAATATATTTAGGTTTCTCGAATCTCCTGATGAATTTATTTATTTGGTTTATTTGATAGGGACAAATACAAAAGACATAGACCAACTGTAACACAGCAATCCCATGCATGCATCGGAGTGCTTATAGCAGAAGCTAATTTGCAGCACCGGTCCCTAGATGGGCTTTTATGAGAAGTTAAAATACAGAGAGGAATGGAGAGACAATGAGCTTTTACATACAAAAGAAAATAATCAGGTTAAAGCAAAGAAACAGATAAACATTATACAAGCATTAAACATGAGTACACTGCTGTTTCTGGCACATCCATTTTTGGTCGGAGACGCAGAGAAAACACTTGTCATCTGTAGGAATGTCCTTTGGAACGCTCGCTGACATGATGTGGGATGTTAGAATGAGGGATGCACCGATACCACTTTTTTCCAGACCGAGTACGAGTACTTACATGTGAGTACTTGCCGATACTGAGTACCGATCCTAGTCCTTCATAATCCCATTCCAGTTGTTAGTTCCTTTTGTAAATGTGCTTTATTGTCGTTGTCATTAGTCTGACTGGAACAAAGTGCTGCTACTGACATTTAATGTGTTGGAATCAGTTAATCCACCAGGGGGCGCTGCTCTGAATTAACCATTACTGGACAATACCACGAAGAAGAGGAAAGTTTAATGAGAAGAAGAAGAAGAAAGTCAGTAATAACAAACCTGTAGATGACAGAGGGAACACTAATGTGATACTAATGTTGCAGCGTTTCTCTGGTAAGGTTTAAAATTTAGTTTGAGCAGGAAGAGAAAAGACAAATGAGTGATCAGTTTGGTTTTCACTTCCGCTGTCTGCGGTCCGCACCGCTCCGTACTCCCGCTGGTATTCTCTGTCTGGGTACTCGTCCTCCATCAGCTGGAAAACAGATGGAATGTACGCAGAGGACGGACAGAACGCTGCGTCTGTATCTGTCTGTGTCTGTAATAGGGCTGAAAGATATATCGTTATGGTATCGATATCTAGATATGAACATTCAAGATATTAATATCGAAAAAGCAACGATATAAACGATATAGATTTCTGCAGTAAAAAAACATTTTCTGCAGTAAAATGTTTGATTTGTAATTTATTTATTTGTACTTTATGTTAATGTTGATGACTGGCAGTGAGTTCTTATAAATAAACTGCACTTTCCACATTCTTTTGTATTATGATGTTTGCATTTTTCTGATAAATGCTTGGTTTTCACCGAACCTGTAGTCATATTGTTCCGTATCGATATCGAGATATCTGGCATGAATATAGAGATATGAAATTTTGTCCATATTGTTCAGCCCTAGTCTGTTACATTACTGTCAGTCAGCGTTACTTTTATCACCGTCATTTATTTGGTTCAATCTCCACACTCTTCACATTCCCCTCACATTATTCCTCCCACTCGTACCTGCTGCACTGAACTGGGAATGTCACACGGACAGAAGTGGGATAGGTGCATTGGTATCGGATATGTTTTACGAGTACGAGTACACACATTGAGTACCGGAGCCGATGCCGATACTTGTATCAGTATCGGTGCATCCCTAGTTAGAATGGTGCGTTTACTGCTGTCATGGATTCAAGCCGCTCCCTAAACTAACCGAACATGTTCACAGATAGAACACCTGTCACACACTAAAGCTTGGATTGTTTATTACACAGGTGTTAAACATGCAGCCTGGGGGTCCAGTCCGGCCCTTGGGATGAATTTGTGAAGTGCAAAAATTACACTGAAGATATGAACGATCCTTTTAGTTCAGGTTCCACAAACAGACCAATTCAATCTGAAGTGGGCAGGACCAGTCAAATACTGTCATAAGAACATAAAAATAATGAGAACTCCAAATGTTTCGCTTTGTAAAGGTAAATATTCTCATGTATTTACAATAAAACAAAGTATAATTTTGCAAAAAATGCGAATAACCTCAAATGTCTAAGACACAGGTGTCAACATGCATCCTGGGGGCCAAACCTGGCCCGTAGGATGAATTTGTGAAATACAAAAATTACACTGAAGATATTAATCAGTAGTGTAAAATCATGTTCTTTCAGGTTCTATACATACACATATAAACCAATTAGATTTCAATTGGGTCAGACCAGAAAAATACTGTCATAATAACCTATAAATAATGACAACTGCAAATTTTATCTTTGTTTTAGTGTAAAAAAAAGTAAAATTACATGGAATGTTTACATTAACAAACTGTCCTTTTACAAAAAATGCGAATAACCTGAAGAAATATGAACAATGTAAAATGTCTTGAGAAAAGTAAATGCAATTTTATCAATATTATACCTGTTACTAAATGTTTGGGTATTTATAATTGTAATGTAAGTTATAATGCCCACGTTTAAATGATAAACTGATGAACTGAGGCAGAATATTGTTAAAATTGCACTTGTTTTTTTCAGTTCGTTCATGTTATTCACATCTTTTGAAAGGATCGTTTGTAGATGTAAACCTGTTCATAATGTAAATTAACTTTTTTTTTGCTCTAAAACACAGAGAAAGTTTGGAGTTGACATTATTTATATAATATTCTGTTATTATTTTACTGGTCCGGCCCATTTCAGATCAAATTTAGCTGAATGTGGAACTGAACTAAATGACTTTGACAGCCCTGGTTTATTATTTTCATTCATTACTAGTGATGGTAATAGGAGCTGAACAGACGATAGAACCAGTTAAGGGAATGTTACTGCATGTGTTTTGCGTGTATGTAGTTGTCTGTTCTGTAAGAACTGGGGTTTTCAAATGACTAGTTTGTGCTCAGAATGCCCTTCAAGATAATCAGCTGCAAGCCAGTGTACCTGTAGGGACAGACCAAAGAACAGACCACCTTCACACACTGGATGGAGTGTGTGGGTGTAAACACACAACAGCAGTGGGTTTACCAAAGCTGCAGATGACCACAGACATGGAAGTACAGTAGAGGAGGCTCTGGTTCTGGCAGCGCTAAAGATTCCAGTCTTCTTTTTCTTCTTATTATTATTCTAATTATTATTATTAATTAACTTATTATTGTTATTAAAACAGCCCAGATGGACCAGTGCCAGTGAATTGTTTATGTCTAATCATGTAAATTCATTGCGTGCTGTGTTTAGAAATCTGATGTTTAAATTCATGTGTCGCCTGAATCACTCAGAAAATACTGTGATTTTATTACTGACTAATCTTACATGTAGTGTTGTACGTTACACATGTCTGCTCTGGGGCTGTAGCACCATAACCAAAAAAAACATTTTTTTTTTTTTTTTTTTTACCTCTGCCAAGGAGGTTCTGTTTTGCATTGGTTTTGTCTGTCTGCCTGTCTGTGTGCAAGATAAGTCAAAAAGTTATGGACAGATTTGGATGAAAATTTCACGAAATGATGATACTGACATAAGGCACAAATGATTAAATTTTGGTGGTGATGGGGGGGGGGGCGCACACTGATCTGCCTTGGTGGAGGTCTGCTTTTCTAGTTTTCTTTATTAACGTCCAATATTTTCAATGAAACTTCCAAAAAGTAGATATTTGAACATACTTTTAGACACCTTAACCACTTTTTACAAGACTTGAAAGAAAATGTGTATATTTGAAGTCCATATCTGTAGCTCCATACCCAGTAGTGGAGCCACAACACATAACACATGTCCTGTACCCTGCATCACTTAGAAGATTTGCATTTTACCTCAGCCAAGGAGCTTATGTTTTGCCGGTGGTGGTTTGTCTGTCTGTCTGTGTGCAGGATAAGTCAAAAAGTTATGGACAGATTTGGATGAAAATTTCAGGAAATGTTGATACTGACATAAGGAACAAATGATTAAATTTTGGTGGTGATCGGGGGGGGGCACTGATCTGCCTTGGCGGAGGTCTGCGCTCTCTGAGTGCTTTTCTAGTTAATTTACTGTAGTTTGCTTTTTTGTACAACGTGCTTAATTTCTGATGCTCAAAAATGTTATTAATGGTAATTGAATGGATGGGTAGTTTCTAATACCATTTATGTAGCTAAAATGAGGTAGTAGTTTTTTTCTGCATACTATGTTACAGCCACAGACAGGAACTGTGTAAAACTATTATTTATTCGTCTGTCTCCTCATACACCCTCCTAACTCTTGGCAATGGCAAAACAGCTTGTTCATTGACTTGAAAAGTGTGTGTAGGATAGTCCTCCATATGGCACTAGTACCCAGTCAGTGAAGGCAGCACTCAAATGCAGATGTGAGTGGAAGAAAAAGTCCCTCAATAGAGAATCCGGCATGTTCTGTCAGCAGGAAAGGGTCCGAATAATGGGTTTCAGACAAGATATGTTTCAGTCGGCTTCATTGACAGAAGAATGGGTGAATGTGTAATAGTTGCTGATTAAATGACAGGGGGTGTTAGATAGTATTCATAGACTGTAAATGGACAAAATTACTGGGGGGTACTGAGGGCTTGGGCCAGGTTACACAATGTCACGTCATTTTCTTGTCATAAAATATTACATCATTACAATAAATGCTCATATTTTGCCTTTAGGGTCATTTCACTTACTTATCATCTCCACTTACAGACCTGCTTCTGAGGTTGTAATTTATTATGCATTCGCAAACATTTAGTTATTTATTTATTTTTTAACCATTATAGTAGTTTTAAATATTCTACCTCTAGATGTCTGATGCATTTGTTATGTTTAGACCAGACCACATCATTTAAAACCACAACTTAGCAACAACAATAAGCGTCTAACTCGGTAATCAGCGACAACAACCAACAAGAGCATTTTATTATAATTTTTAAAATGAACAGAAATGGGGAGTTCCTAAAGCTGTGGGTGTCATGTGTGATTTTTGTCCATATAGGTATATGTATTGACATTCATATACATATATTTTCGGCTAAACTTTGCTTAGAGGTCTTAATTTGTGTCTTTGTTCATATTAATCAGTCTCAGTGAATCCAAAGGAACTTTGTGTTGGTAAATGACAGTTGTTCAAATGGACAGGATTTCAGTTCTGTTCAACATGTTGATGCTCATATGAACTATGTTTTCAGGTGAAGAGAAAAATACTAATAAAGATCATTTTGACGTGGTTTGCTTCTAAGGATTTAATAGCTATATCGTTGAATAATACAGTAATTTTACACATGTTGATGCTCATATGAACTATGTTTTCAGGTGAAGAGAAAAATACTAATAAAGATCATTAGTGACGTGGTTGCTTCTAAGGATTTAATAGCTATATCGTTGAAATAAATACAGTATTTTACACATGTTGATGCTCATATGAACTATGTTTTCAGGTGAAGAGAAAAAATACTAATAAAGATCATTTGGTACGTGGTTTGCTTCTAAGGATTTAATAGCTATATCGTTGAAAATAAATACAGTATTTTACAAAAACCAGTGTATTCAGTGTCATGTCATTTTCAGTTAAATTTAATTTAAGTACTAAGCCTGATCATTTATGGATTAATACAAATAACTTGCAAAACAGTAAACATTTCATCAAATCAAGATGCAACTGTTAAATCGGCTAAAATTTCCTTAGGGGGTCAAATGAGTGTCCATTTTTGTCAAAAAAAAACAAAAAACAAAAAAACGTTGTCCTAAAGTTCATAGAAGTGTGTGTAAATAATGCTAATCCATTTGTGCACAGACTACTGATATCTCTGACAGTGGAAGCTCTATTTTCATAAATATTGGATTTGGAATAGCACGTGGATGTGAAAACTTTTGCTGGTGGACGGACGTGACATTACCCATGATGCTCTGGTCAGTCCCAGTACTTTATTAGGAATAAACTTCTAGACTTCCTATTGCTAATGTGCTCTTCTTCATAAATGTTGGTATTGTGGATCTAAAACAATCCCAGCTGACACAAAAACACTAATGTGTCAGTGGACGGATGTGACATGGTTGTTGTGGATCCCATCATACTGATGCTCTGCAGCCATGTCAGCGTTTACACTAATGATCCCTGTGCAAAAACTAGGAGCACTATTATTTATTGGATAGTTTAGCATCAGACTAAAGAGGAAAGAACAATTCTAGATTGTTCTTTCTGTCTAAAAATGCTTCTTATTGTAAAAGTGTTGATGTAAACAGTGCTGTGTGCCATTCTTCATGTATGTATTGGTGGACAGAAGCAGGATGGATCAGCACCATACTCCAGATTGAACCTGTACAAATAAAACATGTGATATGGAGGAGAGAATCTGGGAAGAAAAACTGGGGAATCTGAAAGAAGAGAAGATTTGTTTTTCAGCTCAATTCAGTTCAAATAGAACTTGTCCATTTGTGACATGAAAATATAGCATTAATTGTGCTGAAATGGTTCATTTTTGAGCTGAAACATAGTTCATATGAGCATCAACATGTTGAACAGAACTGAAATCCTGTCCATTTGAACAACTGTCATTTACCAACACAAAGTTCCTTTGATTCACTGAGATTGATTTTTTTTATGCACAAAAACATAAATAAGACCTCTAAGCAAAGTTTAGCCATATAATTTTTTTTTTTTTTCTAGGTTTTAGAACGAACAAAATGTGTTTACCTCTGTTGGCAGATTATTCAGCTCAATACAAGACGTTGAGGCTTATATTCAAGAATAGTAGGGCTATTTTTGCAGTGGAAACATGTTGTTCCTTGACTTGAAAAGTGTATGTAGGATAGTACTCCATATAAATACTCCGAAAAATATAGATTCCATATGCAAATGTAAGAAAGTAATGCCTCAATAGAGGTTCTCTTACATGTTGTGTTCATGAATGAATTTGATTTGACGGCACGCAGTGGCTTTCAGAGCAGATATGGTACACTCATACCACATGAAGGTATGAATGTGTGATGGTCCAGACTAAAACAGACACTAGGGAGAGCATCCCTCTGGAGCTTAGCCGCCACAGCCTCAATGTCCTCTGGGCTTTCTGTGTCCTGGCTCTATCTGTCATGGGTGTCACAGACGTCTTTTGGTTTCTCCATACACTAAGACATTGGACATACTACCAGGCTTCAGCGTAATGCAACTGCTAAACCTTACTGGCCTCATTTATCTGTTTGTCTCACAAATATGGAAGCAACAAAGCACAAATACTGTGGACTAAGGATGTAACCATGTTGAAAATTTCATATCACGGTTATTGTGACCAAAATTATCACGGTTATCATTATTATCGCGGCATTGTTACCTCCACTAGGAGGTATTGTGATCACTGTGCTTTGGGTGTGTTTGTTTGTTTATTTATCTGTTAGCAAGATAACTCAAAAAGTTATGACGGATTTTCATGAAATTTTCAGGAAATGTTGATACTGGCACAGGAAGAATGGTTAAATTTTGGTGGTGATCGGGGGGGGGGTGGGGGGGATCTGTCTTGGTGGAGGTCTGTGCTCTCTGAGTGCTTTTTCCTTGTTGAATTGTGCTCAAAATGTTCTAAAACTATACTACACACTGAAATAATTTAGCCAAGTTGTATTAAAAAATAACAACAACAACAAACCAAATAAAATAATTGCTACAATGTCCCTTCTGTTGCAGAAACATTCAAACATTAACCCTCAGTGGTCTGAGCCTATTTTGTCCGTTTTTCAGTCTTTTTGATTTTTAGATACAAGATATTGTTCTAAGCTATGGGTAGATCAAATTGGAGGCTAATCAGAGTCGTTTTGAAATTTTTATGAATTTTGGAAAATGTTTCAATGATGACAGATGGAAAATTGTAGATGTTATGACCTTGAACTTTGGCCTACTTGGCCCAAAATGGAATGGGTTGGTCCCAGGGCCTAGGCCTATCTGTGGGGAAGATTTGGGAAAGATGGGTGGAAGAGTTTTCCACTAAAGTTGCAAACAAACAAACAAACAAACACGCAAGCAAACAAACACACAAACAAAGTGATCACAATACCTCCTGGCAGAGGTAACCAAACACAAAGTGAGATGAAAAGCATAAAAATAAACAAAAAACAAACAAAAAGGAAAGGAAAGAAACAGGTCAAGAGTGATGTAAAAAGCGAAAACAAATCAAAAGGCACAAGAAGACAAAACTTTGTGAAAGACGAGATGACAGTGATGTAATGGACACAATAAAATGAAAGAAGAAGAAAACAACGTCAGATCCAACAAAGACAGCACAGTAAGAGCAGAGTGGACTGAACTGTTGCCTGTTTGTCTGCGTGCTTTGACTCTCAGGTGACTTGAACAGATCCTTAGTATTCAGCCTGTGTCCCTGTGTGAAAAAACTGTTTTGCATCTGTTTAACGATCTAATTTTAATTAATATTGCAGGCTTAATGAACTGGAGTTCCTGATACAGTTCTGTTCCACGCAGAGGTGTTCTCTCTTGTGTCCTCCCGTTAGATGCCGTACGCCTTAGAGCCGTCCACGGTGCAGGTCTGGTCCCAGACCTCCGAGCTGACTCGACTCAAAGCGTTTGTGCTGCGTGGCGCTGTGGCGTTCCTCTGTGAGGGGCCATCACATACTCACATGTTCCTGTGATTTAGGTGCCATCTTAATAGCCTCAGTGAGGGTTATTAACTGGGCCTCTCTGGAGCGTGATTAACCTAATTTGTAGTGAAATAGGCTGTGTTCCTTCTCTGAGATAATATCCTCTGGAGATGTGGGTGCGTCCATATGTGTGTGTTTGTGTGTGTGTCTGTGTGCACATGTGTGTGTGTGTGTGTGTGCACGTGTGTGTGTGCACATGCATGCCGTAAACACCCTGCACTCAGCAGTCTGTTAAATCCAGAAGGACCAGAACAGGTTGTCGCTGCAAAATGAAACACAACACGATATAGATGCTGGTTCATGTGACCACTGGAAACTCCATGGAGACACAAAGTAGGGATGTAACGATTACCGGTATAACGATAAATGGCGGTAAAATTGCAGACGGTTAGTATTACCGTTTAAATTCTAATTATTATCATAACTGTGTTTGATTACCGCACTTTTAGGGGAAAAAACCATATGTAAAGATCTACTTTATTTGAGTATACTTTTAATTTATTACAATTTTAATTTTCTATACCTAATATTTGGAACCAATATTCACTTTTAAAGTCTTTGAAAAGATTCATTAAACATCTGTGTGTTATTTATGCTATAAAGTATTTACATTTTTCAAAGCGGATTTTATATATTTTTGTGTGTTTTTTGTCCTTTTATGTTTTTATAGTAGGTTACAGTGAAAAAATAATAGACAGATGATACAGATGAAGTTGTGCTGAAAAACAGATCCCAAACATGGGTATAGTAAACATTTGTTTCTATAGTATATAAAGGCAAAATCAAAAGGACTGAAAAACAGACAAAATAGGCTCAGACCACTAAGGGTTAATATTTGAATGTTTCTGACACAGAAGGGACATTGGGCCTGTTATTTTATGTGATTTTGTTTTTGTTTTTTTTAAATACAACTTGGTTAAATTATTTCAGTGTGTGTATTAGTACTTTTTGAACATTTTGAGCACAATTTCAACAATACCGTGATAATAATGATAACTGTGATAATTTTGGTCACAATAACCGTGATATGAAATTTTATATCGTTCCATCCCTAACATGAAAACAGGGAAAGAGACAGACAGACACTAGGGCCAGATCAGGCCAAAGTGACCATCTGTGTCAAAAATTAAAGCTTCACTTATCATTTGTCAAATAGGCTAATTTTTTTAGCTTAAGAACTGTATTTTATGGAACTGTTAACAAAATTTCAGTATCACTTTTAGAAAAAAAGATGTAAAGATATAATCAATATAAAATGAAACCTAAAAACGACTAAAATATGTAAACGCACGATTAACTTTAATAATCATATTTGTTCAGACTCATATATGTAAATGCTCTATTAACTATAATAATATTTGTTCAGACTCAAATATGTAAATGCACTATTAACTATAATAACATTTGTTTAGACTCATATATGTAAATGCACTATTAACTATAATAATATTTGTTCAGGCTCAAATGTAAATGCACTATTAACTTTAATAATAATATTTGTTCTTGTATCAGTGATATTTTCAGTCTGTGAATCTGTTGAATTCACAGACTGAATTCCTATAATAATAATAATATATATAATAATAATATATAATAATAATAATGGTAAATACAGCAGATCTGGTCTTGGACCTGAGGACACAGACATCTGAGGACATATTGTCCACTGCGCTGTGGTTCTTTCTACCTTAGTGGACAAACTCTGGGATCTCTATAGGGCACATGTCTTATATCTTTTTACGTTTGCATAGAAGAACAAAGCTCCCATTTCTTTCCCCTGGTATCTTTTCTCTGAGGTGTTTGGGATCTAACAGTGAGTGCCCCCCAAACCTCAAATGTCCGTATTCAGACATTTCCAGCTCAGTGCGAGCAGCCACACAGCCTGATGAAGTTTAATGACCGGCTCGTCCACTTTGGGCTACGCAAGAAACCGTGTGTTTCTGTTGCACTGAAGCACATCCATCGTACAGAGCGAAGGCACGAACAGCCCCAGCTCATACTTGATTCATGGAGTGAGCTTTGGCCCGATCAATACTGCCTCTACAAAGGATCAGATTTATCCGTCACAGCCGTTCCCACTAACTGGCCCTCTCCGGGTGCAGGGGGGCGGCTCTCAGTGGGCCGCTTTCCACAGAAATACTTCATAAATGAACTACAGAATTGGCCCCCACCATGTTCATTTCACTGCTTGGTAATTGATGTGGATTGAGGCATAGGCTGAAGTAAAACTTGGACTTTCAGTGAGCGGCTAGCTTGATTAGTCCAGTCCTTTTTTTTTGTCCTGTTTGTCTGCCCCATTCCCATGCTCTTTATAGCCCTGCTTATCTATCGGACTATGTGGGTCATGCACACTGTAGTGGAGAACATTGTGCAGTGGGAATAATTAATGAAATGATGCAACACCCTTGGCTGTTGCATCTTCAACTCCTCCATACCACACATGCACTTTTCTTTTTTGTTTGTTTTCTCAATGAATTATGTTCCAACATCACAAACACAACACTTGTTTCAGTGCGGCCATAGCACGAGCTGCCATGCCTCAGCCTAATAGGCACACATATACACTGTGTGTGTGTGTGTGTGTGTATCGCACTCGACCAAAACATTTGGAAGGTTTCATACAATATGCCCCCCCCATCCCATCCCCCACCAGGCCTTTTGCACAGAAGCAATCCATAAATCTCTGGGAGTCTTTGGAGAACCAACTGTGGTATTTATCTCCTTAATACTGGCTATCTACAGAGGAGAGCTGAACTCCTACGCCTCAGAGCCCAACAGAACGACACAGCACCCAGATTCTGCAAACACAAAGTACACATATTTACAAACTGGGCATTTTGACTGATGATGATGAAAAAGTATTTAGAGGTAAAATAGATTACAGTCATTGTGCTTTTGTAGCATGGCTTATTCAGTCACCATCGTATGAGTATGAAGACTCTGGACAAGACTGTAGTACCCGCAGCTTTTAATGCCTTTAAACAGATGAGGGGAGGCGTGCATTAGTGACACAACTCTGATATGGCTCCCAGCATGCAGGCTAGGGCTGGGTAAAAAAATCGATTTAATCGATTTTGGATCGATTTCTTTTTAATATTGCGTAATCGATTAATGGTGGATGAGACTGATTTTTCAGAGTAAATGACCTGGAAACCGCCGAGGTGGAGGCACGGCTGGTTCCGTCTCGCGAGCCCCTCGTGGAGTCTTGGTCATGCTCACCACAGTTCTGGCGCGGGAGGAACGTGGAAGAAGGGTGGGAAAACCCCTCTGTGGGAGGTCCTCCCAGCCTCAAACTCAAGTGTGGAGGAACTGGCCGGTGGAGGCGGGTCGCAGAAGCCAGTCGTTCTAGAAATATTAACTTGGATCACCTGTGGCTGAGGGCGGAGTTAGAGGAATAGTAAAGCGGAAATCACGAAGCTCCGCCCACCCTCCCCCTCCAGTGAGTTTCTTGTACCAAGGGCCCAACATGAGTCTGTTTCAGGGGGTCAAACTGGTGTCAGTGCCCCAGGGTGACAGTAATGAGCCTTCAGGCTGGAAGCAGCAGGTATAAAACAGAATAAATGAGACAGAAGTCCGATCTGAGCCACTGGACAAACATGGACGTGTTTGTGTTCATAATTTCAGAGCAGATTCATCTGTTTACTGATGAAATGTCAGATTTATTTCCTTTTTAATATCAGTATTGATTCTGTGTTGCATGGCTGCAGTAGTCAAATAAGTTACAACTCAAAATTGTACTTTGGTATCACTAAATGAACCCGAATCAATCAATTAATACTGAATCAATTCAGAACCTTATGAATCGAAATCAAATCGATTAAGGAAATTGTCCATGATACCCAGCCCTAATGCAGGCTGCTCAGCTCCAACCGAGGAGGTACATGGTTATAAAAGGCTTGTTGTATTACAATAATATATGTATTAGTGTACTGTTAATAAAAGTATGTATAATAATCATGTACAAATGTATAATTAATATATAACAACTACTACTACAATATAACTTTATATGATTTAACATTTATCCAAAAATAAAATAAAACACGTACAAAACAATGCTAGTACACTTAATTTTCAAGCAAACAAAATGACATAATAATAAAACCAGCATTAAAAGTGCAGTACTATTTTATATATGATTTCATAAACAAAAGAAAAGAACGTGCAGACAAACCTTTAAACCAGTGTTTTTCAACCGTGGGGTCGGGACCCCACGTGGGGTCTCCTGGAATTCAAATGGGGCTGCCTGAAATTTCTAGTAATTGAAAATAATAAAAAAAATTTACTAATAAAATATATGGTGAGTTGAGAGAGACAATCACAATATATAAAAGACAAACTGTGGTTGTGAAACTGCAGCACTGTGGTTCTGTTTCTGTGTCACATGTTCACTGTGGTCAGTTTCAGATGCTGCAGCTCTTTCATAATTCATAGTTTCAGTTCTTGTTTGTTCAGTATTAATTGTCCTCCTTGTAAATCCCAGCTGGACTGACTGGACAGATCCTGACCCTTTGTGCAGTAATCTACACCTGGATTTACTGCCTCTGTCCACAATAATAGACATTATATAGACTAAATGTCCTTTAAAACTAATGTTTATTTGCAACATAGTATAGCAAACTATTACATGATCAAAAACAAATTCATTTTACCAAAAAAAAAAAAAAAAGTCTCAGTTTTGAATGTCTGGGGTTGCCAGAGATGTGTGATGTTAAAATGGGGTCAGGAGCCAAAAATGGTTAGGAACCAGTGGTTTAAACAGATCAGCGGAGGCATGGATTAGTGACACAACTCTGATACGGCTCCCTATATGAGCAAAATGGGGGGAAACAGAAACAAAAACAATCCTTAATACAATTACATTACCATATTTGTACTTGTTATAAGTTTATTTTCGTATTTTTAACTCTCATTTAGAGCTTGCTTAACTGTAAAAACCACTAGCTTAGCTTATAGGGCGATCAAGTTGAACCGTGACTCACCAGCATGCAGGCTGCTGAGCTCCAACTGAGGAGAGAGAGAGAGAAAGAGAGAGCTGCGCGTATGGAGGAGGAGGTGTGTCTCACTAATTACTACCCCCAAGCAACAAGTGAAAAGTGGAACCCAACAACTGATGGTTTAAAAATATATTACAGAAAAAAAAACATGTCGTACTGAACAGTTTTGAGAATGTTCAAAAATAATATTAAAATCATCTTGCTACACTTTGCACCATCAGGTCCAAACATAAGATTGCACATATGCAAAAATTTGGGGGATTCTCTGAATTTCCCTACTGATGTTTTTCACATCTAGGAAAGTCACCAAGAGGGATTTTTATGTTTTAAAGTAAAAGCCCTTTTAGTCATAATCGGTGCTGGAAAGGTTACTTTTGAAATGCAAACATTTACAGCGGGGCAAATGGTGACATATTAAAAATGTTGATCAATAGCCATAACTACAGCACTAAAGGTCCAATCATTTATTCATTAAATGTAACTAAAGCAGTCAGTAAATCATTATGTTTTAAACCTGAGGTAAATGTTGATGAATGCAGCATAATGCATGAGCTGGCCTCCTTCTGATACTTCACGTATTAAGCAGACTAGATGGTACGCTCCTCGATTCTGTATCTGCATGAGTTAGACTGAACTTCAAGGTGTGATCTAAACTCTGAACGTGGATGCTTTTGAACATATTGTTATAGGGTCAGCCTCAGGGATGGAACCATATGAAAATTTCATATCATTGTTGTGACCAAAATTATCACGGTTATCATTATTATCGCGATATTGTTGAAATTGTGCTCAGACTGTTCAAAAAGTGCTGATACACACACTGAAATAATTTAACCAAGTTATATTTTAAATAAATAAGTAAATAAATAAATAAAATAACAGGCACACTGTCCCTTCTGTGTCAGAAACATTCAAATATTAACCCTTAGTGGTCTGAGCCTTTTGTCCGTTTTTCAGTGCTTTTGATTTGGCCTTTATATACTATAGAAACAAATGTTTACTATACCCATGTTTGGATCTGTTTTTTCAGCACAACTTCATCTGTATCATCTGTCTATTATTTTTTCACTTTAACCTACTATAAAAACATAAAAGGCCAGAAAACACAAAAAAATATCTAAAATCCGATTTGAAAAATGTATATAATTTATTGCATAAATAACACACAGATATTTAACGAACCTTTTCAAAGACTTTAAAAGTGAATATTGGTTCCAAATATTAGGTATAGAAAATTAAAATTGTAATAAATTAAAACTATACTCATATTTGACATAAAAGCAGATCTTTACATAGGCGTTTTCTCAGGAAAAGTGCGGTAATCAAACACAGTTATGATGATAATTAGAATTTAAATGGTAATACTAACTGCTGGCACTTTCACTGTGGTTTATCGTTATACCGGTAATTGTTTCATTCCTAGTCAGGTCAAAGGAACACACATCTATGAGAAAAATCAAAGTTTCTTTTATCCTATTCTGTATGCACTCATTTGTTAGCTATTACTGTGATGTAGAATAAATGCTTGTATTGAAAATATTGGACTTGTTTTCTAGACACATTAGTCTTTACATCATAACAGGATCAAGAACTGAAACTGTGTTACATTAAATCTGTGTCAGTAAGTTCAAAAGTTTCCAATATATTTTCCTAAATGTTGACATCAGTGGAGCTTAATTTGTTATTTAACACATCAGAGGCAAATTGAAGTGAATTTCCTGTGGGAGCTGCATGTTAAGCACTTTGGCGTAAACAAAAAATGTTATTTTATGCAATCATCATCCTCACTATGTTTAACAGCTAAAATTTCCTTAGGGGGTCAAATGAGTGTCCATTTTTGTAAAAAAAAACAGTTGTCCTAAAGTCATAGAAGTGTGTGTAAATAATGCTAATCCATTTGTGCACAGACTACTGATATTCTCTGACAGTGGAAGCTCTATTTTCATAAATATTGGATTTGGAATAGCATGTGTATGTGAAAACTTTTGCTGGTGGACGGACGTGACATTACCCATGATGCTCTGGTCAGTCCCAGTACTTTATTAGGAAAAACTTCTAGACTTCCTATTGCTAATTGTGCTCTTCTTCATAAATGTTGGTATTGTGGATCTAAAACAATCCCAGCTGACACAAAAACACTAAATGTGTCAGTGGACGGATGTGACATGGTTGTTGTGGATCCCATCATACTGATGCTCTGCAGCCATGTCAGCGTTTACACTAATGATCCCTGTGCAAAAACTAGGAGCACTATTATTTATTGGATAGTTTAGCATCAGACTAAAGAGGAAAGAACAATCTAGAATTGTTCTTTGTGTCTAAAAATGCTTCTTATTGTAAAAGTGTTGATGTAAACAGTGCTGTGTGCCATTCTTCATGTATGTATTGGTGGAACAGAAGCAGGATGGATCAGCACCATACTCCAGATTGAACCTGTACAAATAAAACATGTGATATGGAGGAGAGAATCTGGGAAGAAAAACTGGGGAATCCAAAAGAAGAGAAGATTTGTTTTTCAGCTCAGTTCAGTTCAAATAGAACTTGTCCATTTGTGACATGAAAATATAGCATTAATTGTGCTGAAATGGTTCATTTTTGAGCTGAAAACATAGTTCATATGAGCATCAACATGTTGAACAGAACTGAAATCCTGTCCATTTGAACAACTGTCATTTACCAACACAAAGTTCCTTTGGATTCACTGAGACTGATTTTCTTATGCACAAAAACACAAATAAGACTCTAAGCACATTTGAGCCGACTGTCATTGCAATATTGAAAATTTGCTATTGTGTGTTACACAGGGGTAGCTAACGTCATAATAATCATAATGTGATCAAGACACAGAATCCCTGAAATTTAAATGATACCAGCCCCGCTTCAGAGAAAATTACAGATTTTTTCTAATTCTAGAGGTGAAAATATTATTGTATTCCAAGACTGCTAGTTGTTGTCTAATGGAATAAGAACCCCATTTATAATCACTAACTGCTTGATTAGTAACTGGAACTTAATTATAAATCATTATGTCATTGAGTTTTAATGGCATTTACTTTGTGATTAGATTTTCTAACCAGTTACTGCTCCTAATAACTGTAATAAATGTCATTCAAAATCCCATTATTTGAGGTCTCCAGGGACATGCTGTACAAGTGAATGGTGAATTTGGCTGTTTGAAATTAGACGTCCATGTTGAATTGGGTCACCGTTAACTGGATGCTGTTTGTACCTGGGTGACAGTTTGCGACTCGTGCCTTGTTGTTGTTACTGTTGTTGTTGATGTGAGCGATGACAGCAGGGATGTGGAACACCTGACTGGTCTTATATCATAGCATGTCTGGGATGTCAGTGTGTTACTGTAGTCGCGCAGCAGGGAAGGGTTTATCCAGCATGTTCACCAAATTACAAACAACAGCATAGTGGGAGTACGTGAGCTGGTTGCTGTGTATTTTGGCATTCGCTATCATAGAGCCATTTGTGTGTGTGTGTGTGTGTGCGTGTGTGTGTGTTCATACTAGGTTGTATTTGCCCTGTCTCTTAATCTGAGAGCTCGAGCACACAGCCCTCTTCAACTCCCAACAAAAATGTGATTGCATATTCAACAGGCTGTTCCACCAATACATACATGAAGAATGGCACACAGCACTGTTTACATCAACACTTTTACAATAAGAAGCATTTTTAGACACAAAGAACAATTCTATTGTTCTTTCCTCTTTAGTCTGATGCTAAACTATCCAATAAATAATAGTGCTCCTAGTTTTTGCACAGGGATCATTAGTGTAAACGCTGACATGGCTGCAGAGCATCAGTATGATGGGATCCACAACAACCATGTCACATCCGTCCACTGACACATTTAGTTTTTGTGTCAGCTGGGATTGTTTTAGATCCACAATACCAACATTTATGAAGAAGAGCACAATTAGCAATAGGAAGTCTAGAAGTTTATTCCTAATAAAGTACTGGGACTGACCAGAGCATCATGGGTAATGTCACGTCCGTCCACCAGCAAAAGTTTTCACATCCACGTGCTATTCCAAATCCAATATTTATGAAAATAGAGCTTCCACTGTCAGAGAATATCAGTAGTCTGTGCACAAATGGATTAGCATTATTTACACACACTTCTATGACTTTAGGACAACTGTTTTTTTCGACAAAAATGGACACTCATTTGACCCCTAAGGAAATTTTAGTCGACATGTGTAAATCATAAGTTGAGGCATAATATTGATAAAATTTTACTTATTTTTCTTCAGAAATGTCATTTTTTTCCCCAGTTATTCACATCTTTTTGTTTTGGATAGAAATAGTTTCATCATTTAATGTTATTTTTGCACTAAAAAATTTGCAGTTGTCATTATATATAGATTATTATGTTATTATTTGACTGGTTCAGCCCACTGGAGATCAAACTGGGCTGAATGTGGCCCCTGAAACAGCCCTGTACTGGTTGTATTTGCCCTGTCTCTTAATCTGAGAGCTTGAGCACACAGCCCTCTTCAACTCCCAACAAACACGTGATTGCATATTCAACAGGCTGCTAACAGAGCGTCAGAGGTATGGTAGAATCTCCTTTTTAGCGGCTGCAGAATGAGCCCCCTGCTTTTACTGCACGACACGCAAATGGAGACAGCAACAACTGCACCGCAAACACAAGCGACAACCAGGACCATAATCTCAGATGCTTGAGTGCCCTTTAGACTTATTATGTGTGTTGGTTGTACCCGTATATCACCATATGATATTCTAATCACCAGCTAATGATATTACTGTATGAGAAAATGTCAGCGGGCTTTAAAATGGTTCTCCCAATGACTCTGGCGAAGTCGTCATATTCTGTATTTATTATTGCACACCCTGCACATATTCTATTCAAATGGCCTATGAGCTCTGGAATTTACACTGAGCTCAGCCATTTAAGACTAAATCACTACAGCTTTAGAACCAGACACGCAGCACTGTGCAGAATATGTTGATGTATTTTAACATTTCACCACCTCGTCCCTCACAATAACCCGTGATAAATAACAAACATAACTCCCTTGTAAGGAATTGGTTTTCTTTTTTTACCTCTGCCAGGAGGTATTCTGATCACTTTGCTTTGTGTGTTTGTTTGCGTGTTTGTTTCTTTGTTTGTTAGCAGCTTTAGGGGAAAACTATTCCACCCATCTTTCCCAGATTGTACCCACAGATAGGCCTAGGCACTGGGACCAACCCAGGGATGTCAAACTCATTTTAGTTCAGGGGCCACATGCAGCTTAATATGATCTAAAGTGGGCCGGACCAATAAAATAATATAAATAATAAGATAAGAACTGATAATTAATGTCAACTCCAAAGTTTTTTCTATGTTTTTGAGTGAAAAAAGTAAAATTCTGTAATGAAAATGAACCGTTTGAACAAAACGTGAACAAATATGAACAACCTGGAAATTCTGAAGAAAAATAAGTGCAATTTTAACAATATTACGCCTTAGTTTATCATTTATACATGTGCATCACAACCTACAGATCACAGTGGATCTACAAATACACAAAACATTTTGTAACAAGCAGAGTATTATTAAAATTCCACATACTTCTCTTAAGACATTTCAGGTTGTTCATATTTGGTCAGGTTTTTCACATTCTTTGTAAAAGGCTAGTCTGTAAATCTCCACATTTTTGTGTAATTTAACTTTTTTTTTTTACACTAAAACCAAGAAAAAAGTTTGTGGTTTTCATTATTTATAGTTTATTATGATAGTATTTTACTGGTTCTGACCCACTTTGGATTGAATCGACCTAAAATGATTTGAACATCATCGATTTTTAATATCTTCAGTGTTTTTTGTATTTCACTAATTCATCCGTCGGGCCGGGTTTGACCCCGGAACGCATGTTTGACACCTGTGGACCAACCCATTCAATTTTGGTCCCAGTAGGCCAAAGTTCAAGGTCACAGCAAGGTCACAACATCTACAATTTTCCATCTGTCATCATTGAGGCAATTTTCCAAAATTCATCAAAATTCCAAACGACTCTGATTCTCCTCCAGTTGGATCCACCTGCAGCTTAGAACAATCTCTTGTATCTGGAACTAAATTGTCCACATCCACTGTGGAATGTGGACTCTGTGGACATTTACATTGAACATTGAAAATCCCATTTCCCACATATTTAAAATTAGAACTCAACTAATATTGATGTGAATTGAATCTAATTGGACAGACACATGACTGGGACCAAGCTGCAACTGTGTCTGCTGTATGGAACAACCTGGAAACTGTTGGATTTAAACAGAAAGAGTGGATCCACACATGTACACCGTTCAGGGTGCTTGGCGGAGGTTTGCGTCTCTGAACACTTGTTTTTCTAATGGAATCTTTCACCCTCATCTTACCAATACATGTAACATAAAAACTGTAGCTGTCATAAAAGAAAAGTGAAAAGTTCCTCCTTAGGTGATTATGTCTTATTTAAGTGTGGTGAGATATTTGGACTAGAAATGAGACAAATACACTTGGTCAGATTTAGATTTTTTCCGGTACAAGGACTACTGACCAGGCTACCCAGAGACAAGAATAAACATAACAATCCTCTTAATACATTAGAAGTTCTGAAATTAATCTAATCTGGAAAGAAAACAAACACAATTGCACTTAAGTAAAACAAACATATTTCTTAAAACTTAAAAATTGTGCTTTTTTTCATCCCAGATTATCATTTATAATTAAAAGCTCAAACAACAGTGTGATTTGAAGTGTTATATAGTGAATAAATAGATCCATCTACTAATGCTGCATATAGGCGGAAATGTCTGACCTCGATACTTTGTGGTAGGGCTGCTCGATTATAGAAAAAAAGTAATCGCGATTATTTTAGCAATATTGAAATCACGATTATTAAAAATGATTATTTGTTAACCTTAAAGTTGTTTATTTTTTTCTTGCAAAACAATGTAAGATATACTCTTTAAATATAAATAAAGCTTTTAACCATTAAAACAATGTATGTTCACTTTTGTACGAAACAAAAAAATCTTTGAATGCAAATAAGTGTACTGTAAATTCAATTATGTTTCCTTCTGTAAACAAATAGTGCACTGGAATTAAACTGCTCTAGACTTGCCTTAGAACTGTAGCAATAAAAAAAAAAACTCACGTAAAGTGCAAATTTTAAATTCCAGTATGTTCAGTGTAGTATGAAACATTGTAAATTCAGTGGCGTGCCGTGAGGTTTCAGTTCAGGCCTTCTGTATAATCAGCCATCTAGAATACGTACATTAGGGTTATACAGGTTAGGGTTAGGTTAATACGGGAGTTGCAGCGTAAAGAGATTCGGAGACTGAAGATTGCATTGCGGACGAAATTGTAGACGGAGTTGTTTTTATGTGTTTTAGTTTTTCATAAGATTATGATAAAGGTGGCGGTGGTTAAACTTCAGATGGTTACAAGGTTTGTTGTGTTACCGGTCGATGCGGACACAACTACCAAACACTTTTTGCACGTGATGTGTTTTTGTTCTTCGTCTTCTTCATCAAACCCAAAGTGATTCCATACAATTGAATTGGACTTGCCTTTTTTGTTTACCAAGCACTTCTGCTGTGATTCTGCTGCCGTTTTTCCAGACCGCTAGGTACAACTTTCCTCTTGGGGTGGACCTGCCGGCTAGCTGACAGCAGTAGCTTAGAGGGGGGCGGGGCAGAGCAGCTCATGGTAGCTTGCGTGCGCGTGAATTAAAACAACTCAAAATTAATAATCGTTTTTTCTCGATTACAGAATTTTTGTAATCGTTGCGTGTAATAATCGAAATCGTAATTGAATTTCGATTAATTGCACAGCCCTACTTTGTGGTTTGAATTAAAACGGAATGCAATGGTATGAACTGAGTGGTAACAAACTGATCGTCTAAGTCATGAACAGGCCTGTCACAGTTCTTGCATTTGCAGTGATTTGAGCTAATTATTTGGCAGAATGGTGACAGTTGTCTCCATTCAGCCGGATAAATCCAACTGCATGAAACACAAACGGCATGCATATTTGCATCATGATTTCCACATCATTTGAACCATTTAAGATTAGACTAGTGATATTTTAGTGACGTCATCGAGCTCTTTCCCTGGTTCCTTTGAGCGCAGAATCAGTGTGACCGTCTGAAGGCACTTCACTGGATCCCTGTCATTATCAGTAATTTCTTTGCATATCTCAATACGATACTTGTTATAATTTCTTAAGTAATCTCTATCATATGCAAGTTTTGTTTCAGTGTTCAATGCCAATTATGGTTTGAGCATAAATAAACTTTTGTGAGATTTTTACTGTAATGATGGCATCGACTGAACAGAAAACAGAATTATCTGGATGATAGTTTTTTTCTTTTTTTTTGATGGATTGAATAAAATCTTTATTTTGAACATGTTGACAGTGAAATCAAAACAAAATATCAGAAACGGTACATAAAAGGTTGATAAGTGAACAAAAGAGAAAAATAAATTAAATAAAATTAATGAAATTAAACATGCTTGAAAAGGAGTAGGAAGAAGTTAAAACCTATATACTACTACCCCAGTCTCTGTACCTTATGATCTCTATATAGCAAATATTATTTATATGAATATCAGTATAATAATAATAATAATAATAATAATAATAATATTATAACATTTCTTATTCCTATATACACTAATATAATACCCATTTACAAATTATCATACAAGTATCAGCACACTCAGATATTATAAAAACAACAAAAAAAACAACAACAAACAAACAAAACAAACAAAATACTTAAATTCCAGTATCTGTGCAGTGTTGTTCATAAAAAAAAACTACAATGATGGAATGAAGCAGCCATGAAATGTTTGAAAAGTATAGCTCTACAGTTTTAAACAGACACAAGTCACTTCATTCAGTGGGATTCAGTGCAAACAGACAAGAAAAGAACACAGAAGGTATTTTGGTGTCTTTGCAGATCAGGGGTTCGTTTCTGGGTTCAATAGTGAACGCAGCTGTTTGTTCGCCCTTCACGGAAATAGTGAGTGAATGGATGGGCGATGAACGCAGAGGCTTAACGAACGCAAAATCCGTTTCTGCGCTCGTTGCGTTCGCTAAGCCATCGTTCGCTCACTATTTGCGTTGAAGGGTGCGCTAAACAGGTGTGTTCACTATTGAACCCAGAACAAACACCTCTGCTCCAGCTGTTTCCAGTTCATCTGATCTGACAGCACTATGGTTACAATGAAGAAGTATTATGGGATATCTGTGAGCCCAGGTCTGTGAGCTCCTCCCTTACCCTCACCTGTCTGGATGGACCTGCTCACCCTCATCTGAATATAGATGGACCCCCTCAGCCCCCCCTTTGTCCTGAACTAATCTATATTCATCCATAAATGATACAGAATAAACTTCAGTGCTCAGATCAGTCCTCACTCTGTAAATTCATTTTATCGCTGTAAAATGTCCATGGGAAAAATCTGATATCATTAAAGATATTGTCAAACTTGTGTTAAAAATGTTCTTTTTCAAATGTAAACAACATTTCAAAGGAGATACATGGCAGAAGTGAAGTGAAATGAAGCAAAGAGAATACATCCTCCTTCTAACGCGGACCTCTGAGGTCTGCGTTAAAATCAGCTCTTTAGCGACGAACTCAGCGAGCACACACTTTTAATGAACTAGCCCAGAAACGGGAGAGCGCATTTTGCGTTGGGGTTAACGAACAAAGAGCAAGCCCAAATACACAAAAAACAAATAAACAAATACATCATGTTTATATGCTCAACTGGAATTGTCTAAAAATGTGACTTCAGTACTTTTAGCAACAGTCTTAATTTATTTTGATTTGATTTAGTGTTTTATTCCGAACATGCAATGAAATTGAACATATATGCAACAAGCAAAACATAAATAATACAAATATCAACAATTATAACAATCTTAGACAGAAGAACAGAACAATAGTTTCATTTCCATGCCTAAAAAGGGGTGGGAAGAAGTGCAACTTCTTTAACCCCACCCCCTCTCCAGAAAATATATTAATAATAATATTTATCTCCCTATTTTATGAATCATGTACTTTATTCATCATGGAACTTGAGAAATAGTGACTTTTTCAGTTAAATTTCTCATGAACTGAACATAAACCCAGTGTGTCCATCCACTGTCACTGATCCAGCTGCATGGGTTTGACTGGAGAATCAATGTTGTAGAAGATGACGTGTTTCCATGGTAACTACAGAGCCTCTGAACGTCCAAATATGGTCATATCTGATGACCATGAAAAGATGAAGAACTGTATTTGACACCAATTATTGACATGTATTGATAGAATGAATGGATCAGTCAGTATTAAACAGTTTAGATCAGCAGATGCTTTTGGTCACATGTGATATTTGGGTCTTTATGGGTTAATTATGCTCATAATGAAACTGATCAACTATTATATACATTTGACATTTTCTTCTATCCTTAAGGACTTTCTGTCACATTCCCTTTACCTCCTTATTTCACTGAACCTTAATTAAACTTTACTTAGAGGACAGACTATTCATCAACCAGACTGCTGTATGTGTACTGCTGCAGTCTGCACTATTACTGTCTAAACTGTTTATTTGGGTTTAGATGGAACTCACATCTGTGATAAGAACAAAGAACTGGCCATGAATGTGGTGAATCTGTGTTGGTATTAACATTCCATACATTCAATTGACCTTTTATGACCTCTGCTTCTGTCCCTTACAGTGGGTTTATTCAATGGCTGATAGCTGGGACTAAGCTACTGCTGTGGAATGGCTATCGAGAAGAATATTATCTATAGATATTAGGGCTGCGCGGTATACATGGTATGACAGTAGAAATGATATAAATTTGGCCACGGTAGAGATCTGTGCTCTACCGTCATACCGTCGATGACGTCATCGCACCTGCCTCTGTGTGAAAACGGCCGCAGGCACAGTAACGGCAGAGGAGGAGCTGGTAAAAAACAAAAAAAAACGTTGCTACATCCGTGATTTGGACGTGGTTCGGGTTTAAAAAGTCAGATGTTGAGCAGAAAAATGTTATCTGCAAGATGTGTGGAGTAACGGTGACTGCCAACAAAGGTAACACATGCAATTTAATTTACCATTTGAAATCAAACATGCGCTGGAGTATGCAGAGAGCCAGAGGCTGCGCTGGGCTCAAACACCGGCCCAGTCTACGAACACGGGAGGAAAGAAAAAAGTTCCCCCCGCTACCCAACAACACACCTCCATTGTACAAGCCAAGTACTCCTGATGACAGAAAGAGCACACGCTGGAATGCCATAACAAGAGCCGTCACAACACACTTGTGCAAAGACATGGTCCCTTTCCAAACAGTGGAGCACAGCGGCTTTAAACACGTGATTAAAACCCTTGATCCAAGGTACAAGCCTCCAAGCCACAAGTATCTGACTGAGACCGAAACGCCTGAACTGTACGGCCAGCTCCGAGAGACAGCTGAGAAAGACCTCTGTGAATGAACATACAGTCGGTGGAAGCTGACGGAGAAGTAAACCCACTAGAGTGGTGGAGGCTGCACCAGGCTGATTTCCAAAGGGTGGCAAACCTCACAAAGAAATATCTTTGCATTCCTGCCCCCAGTGCCCCTTCAGAGAGGGCATTTAGCACTGGTGGCAACATTGTCACATGCCACCAGTCTGCATTAAAGCCAGAGACTGTGGACAAGCTTGTGTTTCTGGCTAACAACCTCTAAAAGAGGATGGGAACTTGGGAAGCAAGTGAACTGGAGTAAAAACACTCAAGTTCAGTGTTGCAGCTTATGATTTTAATTTGAAATATGCTGCTTTTTGTTGTTGTTGTTGTTTTTTACTGAAAAGATGCTAAGTGTACTGTAAGTGTTCTCTCTTAAAAATATATGTTCAGTCAGTCAGTGACACTTTTGCACAACAGACAAACAAAACAAAAGTCTATTCTGTGTACCTGAAGTAGTGTTATTTAGAATTGTATTTTTGTGTTCTTTAAGATGTGGAAAATTTGTTTGGTAACTTTTGCACTACTTTGGATTAGAGAGAAAAAAAAAACAAACCTTATTGTTGGCAACCAAAGTTCAGTGTTTGTGTTTGCAGCTTGATTTGAATTTGAAATATGAAACCAAGTCTTCAGTGACACTTTCTGCACAAGAAAACAAAAGCCTGTTCTGTGTACTTGATGTAGTGTTATAAGAATATCTATTTATTTTTGTGCTCTTTAAGACGTGGAAAATGTAATGTTTGGTAACTTTTGCACTATTTTGGATTACAGAACCTTTTCACTGTTTTTGCCATTTACCTTATAGAAAACCTCTGTTACTTTTCAGTACTGTTTACAGCAGGGGTCACCAATCCTGGTCCTCGAGGGCCAGAATCCTGCATGTTTTAGATGTGTCCCTCTTCCAACACACTGATTCCAATGATAAGCCTATCATCAAGCTCTGCAGAAGCCTGATAATGACCGTCAGGTGTGCTGGAAGAGGGAAACATCTAAAATATGCAGGATACCGGCCCTCCAGGACCAGGATTGGTGACCCCTGGTTTACAGTATCCACTTTACTTTTGTAAGAATGTTTGTACTTCTGAGGCACTATCCTTACTTCTGCTGTTCTTCTGCACAAAAATGCTCAAAAAATTACATTATATCTTTGTTTTGTTTTTTTTGTTGTTGCTTTTAAATCAATTTAGCTTTGCTAAGGGACTACAAAACCCATTCAGAAACACTTCCATTTTCAGTTTTACACCGCGACATTTATACTGTGATATATACAGTTACCGTGAATGGATTCAATTTATTCCGTGATATGAATTTTGGGTCGTACCGCCCAGCCCTAATAGATATAGGCCATTTCAAAATGCATCACTAGAACTTGCCCCTTGGGTGGTACCAAGATCCCAATATCTGGTCTTGGCCCATGAACTAAATGGGTTTCTGTATTGGATAAAAAAAAAAACCCTGATCTTCATCAGCTCTGAGGATCAGAAATCTGTTCTGTTATTCAAAGACCAGGACCCCACAATCTGCCTTTCGCCTCATATCCTTTCAAAAAGAAGAAAAAAAAAAAGCCTCTAAAGCCTCATCCCTGAAAAATGTTCTGCTCAATTGAAGACGAGTGTAAAAAAGGTGCAAAGCAAATGGAAAAAAAGAAGAGAAGTGGATTAAAATAACAATAGAGCACTTTGCTTATCGTCCATTTTGAGCTGCTGCCACAAAACGATACTGTCTGTGAGAATGATGGTGCATAAGAAAAGATGCTGATGTTCCCATTCATGTCCTAATTCTTTGCGTGCCATCCACTATCACAGTGTCAGTACCATCAGGAATTAAGCTGCTTGTTTGCTTTCTCTTAAACGTGCTACCTTATTAGTGCACATTAAAGCCTGCAGACAGTTGTGATAAATTAGGCATGGCTCTCCTGTTACAGTTGACTGTAGACTCTGTCAGAATGGGGAGCGCTAATGTGTAAAAGTTTGCCTACAGTGTCAAAACACAGTGCATTGTGTCCAAGAGTGTGGGCCAGGTCCCAGTCCAAATGAGTTTGAAATGGAATAATGGAATGAGCCATGTAGCCTCATAATTCATAAGTATCCACTGCCGCACCATTCATCAAGGCTGCACTGAATTCTCCTCAGCATTTTGTATACCTTCTGACATTTTCAATTTGCTTTATCACGAACAGTTTATTGAGTTATTGGAGTGGAAAGGCAGCCCTGCTGTATTCTGCTGTATGAATTACACCATCCACAGTCCAAAGTTCAGCCTTTGTGTTCGTTGGATATTTACCGAATAAATGACAGTTGGACGTTTCTTTCCAAATTGAACGCATGATTACACTCCATTTTTGTGGGTTTTATTTTCCTTCATAAGTGACGATGGTTCGAGTCCATTTGAGGCATTATCCCTCAATGATGGTCGACTATAGCTCTTATGTGTCTGTAGTTGGTAAGCGTTGCATTACAGCGAGAGGTGAGATTATATGTAGGAGAAAAAATAATATAGATGTCAACCAATGGAAGGGCCAGATCCAGGGTTAGGATTATTATTAAAGTTAATAGTGCATTTACATATATGAGTCTGAACAAAATTATTATTATTATTAAAGTTAATAGTGCATTTACATATATGAGTCTGAACAAATATTATTATTATTATTAAAGTTAATAGTGCATTTACATATATGAGTCTGAACAAATAAGATAAGAAGATATTCCTTTATTGATCCCACAATGGGGAAATTCACAGTGTTAACAGAGCATAGAGAAACATACACATAGACATACACATTCACGTAAAACAGTCATATAAATTTGAATAAAAGAAAAAAGTGTTTAAAAAAGGAGAGTGCAAATATGCTTTGGTATGTAGTGCAATGGTTATAAATATAGAAAAATATATTATATAGATAAATATGGATTTGAATATATATACAACATTAGATGGAATGGAGGGAGGGTTGTTATTACACCACATATGTGGTGATCTACTGGGAGCAGGACTGGTTGTGCAGTCTGACAGCAGAGGGAAGGAAGGACCTGCGGTATCTCTCCTTCGTACAGCGTGGGTGAAGAAGCCGGTCACTGATGGTGCTTTCCAGGGCTCTTACAGTCTCATGTAGGGGGTGGGAGACATTGTCCATGATTGATGACAGCTTTGTTATCATTCTTCTGTCCCCCAACCTCGACTGGATCGAGACTGCAGCCTAGGACCGAACCGGCTTTCTTCACCAGTTTGTTCAGTCTTTTCCTCTCTATTAAATCTAATATTATTAATTATTAAAGTTAATAGTGCATTTACATATATGAGTCTGAACAAATATTATATTATTATTAAAGTTAATAGTGCATTACATATATGAGTCTGAACAAATATTATTATTAAAGTTAATAGTGCATTTACATATATGAGTCTGAACAAATATTATTATTATTATTATTATAGTTAATAGTGCATTTACATATATGAATCTGAACGAATATTATTATTATTAAAGTTAATAGTGTATTTACATATATGAGTCTGAACAAATGTTATTAAAGTTAATAGTGCATTTACATATATGAGTCTGAACAAATATTATTATTAAAGTTAATAGTGCATTTACATATATGAGTCAACAATATATTATTATAGTTAATAGTGCATTTACATATATGAGTCTGAACAAATTATTATTATTATTAAAGTTAATAGTGCATTTACATATATGAGTCTGAACAAATATTATTATTAAAGTTAATAGTGCATTTACATATGAGTCTGAACAAATATTATTATTATATTATTATAGTTAATAGTGCATTTACATATATGAATCTGAACGAATATTATTATTATATTAAAGTTAATAGTGTATTTACATATATGAGTCTGAACAAATTATTAAAGTTAATAGTGCATTACATATATGAGTCTGAACAAATATATTATTAAAGTTAATAGTGCATTTACATATATGAGTCTTAACAAATTTTATATTATAGTTAATAGTGCATTTACATATATGAGTCTGAACAAATATTATTATATTATTAAAGTTAATAGTGCATTTACATATATGAGTCTGAACAAATATATTATTAAAGTTAATAGTGCATTTACATATATGAGTCTGAACAAATTATTATATTATTATAGTTAATAGTGCATTTACATATATGAATCTGAACGAATATTATTATTATTATTAAAGTTAATAGTGTATTTACATATATGAGTCTGAACAAATGTTATTAAAGTTAATAGTGCATTTACATATATGAGTCTTAACAAATATTATTATTAAAGTTAATAGTGCATTTACATATATGAGTCTGAACAAATATTATTATTAAAGTTAATAGTGCATTTACATATGAGTCTGAACAAATATTATTATTATTATAGTTAATAGTGTATTTACATATATGAGTCTGAGCAAATATTATTATTAAAGTTAATAGTGCATTTACATATATGAGTCTTAACAAATATTATTATATAGTTAATAGTGCATTTACATATATGAGTCTGAACAAATATTATTATTAAAGTTAATAGTGCATTTACATATATGAGTCTGAACAAATATTATTATTAAAGTTAATAGTGCATTTACATATATGAGTCTGAACAAATATTATTATTAAGTTAATAGTGCATTTACATATGAGTCTGAACAAATATTATTAAAGTTAATAGTGTATTTACATATATGAGTCTGAACAAAATTATTAAAGTTAATAGTGCATTTACATATATGAGTTAACAAATATTATTTATAGTTAATAGTGCATTTACATATATGAGTCTGAACAAATATTATTAAGTTAATAGTGTATTACATATATGAGTCTGAACAAATATATTATTAAAGTTAGAGTGCATTTACATATGAGTCTGAACAAATATTATTTAGTTAATAGTGTATTTACATATATGAGTCTGAACAAATATTATTAAAGTTAATAGTGTATTTACATATGAGTCTGAACAAATATTATTATTAAAGTTAATAGTGCATTTACATATATGAGTCTGAACAAATATTATTAAAGTTAATAGTGCATTTACATATATGAGTCTGAAAAATTATTATTATTATAGTTAATAGTGCATTTACATATAGAGTCTGAACAAATATTATTGTTATAGTTAATAGTGCATTTACACATTTTAGCCCTTTTTAGGTTTCATTTTACATTGATTATATCTTTATATCTTTTTTTCTACAAGTGATACTGAAATTTTGTAAACAGTTCCATAAAATACAGTTCTTAAGCTAAAAAATGAGCCTATTTGAGAAATGATAAGGAAAGCTTTAATTCATGACACTGATGTTGAATATGATCGAACTTCAGTGCAACTATGAACAGTATTGGAGCAGTGGTTGTCAGTTAGTTTGACTTGAGTATTTAAACTGCCATTGAATTTGTTCTGTTTTATTTCTAACTTGTGCTTGGTGTTATTTCAGATTCTGATTTCTGGTGTTTTGATGAGCTGTTGTATTAAAATATTAACTCCCTGAAAAGAAAAAACTAATTAAACGATGCATGTTTTTATGAAACTGTGGCATTTTCAGTGTGCAGATCCACCACAAAGGCTTTGAAAACTGTAAGATGATGAGGATGATCATAGAGCAGGGCTGTCAGACTCATTTTAGTTCAGGGGCCACATTCAGCTAAATTGGATCTGCAGTGGGTCGGACCAGTAAAATAATAACAGTGACAAAAGTAAAATTATATTATGATCAGGTTTACATCTACAAAATTCCTAAAAAAATCTGAATAACATGAACAATTTGAATTATCTTAAGAAAACAAGTGTAATTTTAACAATATTATGCCTCGTTTGTTCATATTCAGGTTATTCACATTTTTTGTAAAAGTATAGTTTGGTAATGCCTCAGTTTATCATTTCCACATGTGCATTATAACACAGATTACAGTGGCTCTACAAATACACAAAAAAACTTTTAATAACAGACAGAATATTGTTGAAATTGTACTGACTTCTCTTAAGACCTTTCAGGTTGTACGTATTTGTTCAGGTTATTCACATTTTTTGCAAAATATACTTTGTTTTAGTGTAAATACATGAAAGTATTTACATTTACAAAGAGAAAAATTTGCAGTTGTCATTATTTATAAGTTCTTATGATAGTATTTGACTGGTTCTGACCCACTTGAGGTTGAATTGTTCTGAATCTGGAACCTGAACTAAAAGGATTGTTAATATTTTAGTGTAATTTTTGCATTTTACAAATTCATCCCCAGGGCCGGACTGGACCCTTTGGTGGGCCAGATTTGGCCCCTGAGACGCATGTTTGACACCTGTGTAATGGAGGAAAGGAGGTGAGTGATGGCTGAAGTCGCCCAATCTGAGTACATCAGGGGTGTCTAATCCTGGTGCTGGAGGGCCAGTACCTGCATGTTTTAGATGTTCCCTCTTCCAGTCCACCTGACGGTCATTGTCAGGCTTCAGCAGAGCTGGGTGATAGGCTGATCATTTGAATCAGGTGTGCTGGAAGAGCAATACATCTAAAACATGCAGGACACCGGCCCTCGAGGACCAGGACTGGACACCACTGGAGTACATGCTGTGACCAGAGTAAGGACAGATCCTAGACCACAGGTGTCAAACATGCGGCCCGGGGGCCCAATCTGGCCTGCCAAAGGTTCCATTGCACTGCAGGATGAAAGTGGAAAAAATATGTGTTAAAATCCTTTTGGTTCAGGTTCCACCTACAGACCAATGTGATCTCCAGTAAAAATAACAACACAATAACCCATAAATAATGACAACCACAAATTTTCTTTGTGAAAAATTATGTGGAAAAAAATTTAAGTTATAAAAATAACTTACACTGTGAAAATATTTACATTTACAAAACTATTCTTTCACAATAAAATGCAAAAATACATAAAAAAAACACAGATGAACAACCTGAAATGTGCAACTGTAATAATATTCTGCCTGTTCCTAAATGTTTGGTGCATTTATGGATCCACTGGGATCTGCAGTTGTGTTCATAATAACAGATGGAATATTGGAGAAACTGTTCAAATTTTAGTTCAAACTCCTACATTTGAACAATATTCTGCCTGTTCCCAAATGTTTATGGAACACTGGTGTAAATGGACATGTAGAAATAATAAGTCCAGGTATAATTTTGTTAAAATTGCACTAATTTTTCAAATGAAATTTCTTTTTTTCAGGTTACTCACATCTTTTTTGTAAAATGTAAATATTTTCATAATTTAAATTGGGTTTTTTGTACTAAAACACAAGAAAAACTTGGATTTGTCATTATTATAGGTTATGAAATCATTATTTTACTGGTCTGGCCCGCTGCAGATCAAATTGGGCTGAATATGGAACTGAACCAAAGTGAGTTTGACAGGCCTGTCCTAGTCTGTGTACAGACAGTAATAACAGCCCAAGGTGAGCCCAGAAGATCTCCCCTGGGTGGGGGTCTGACGACGGTAAAGGTCATAAAGCCCACCCTCTACATCTTAGTCGATAGGGCCTTCACCAAACTCCTCTGAACACAGATTACAGGACCTGTGGTCTCTGAGAACCACTTTCAGTCCATAATGGTAGCAGTGGAAAAATACACTGACTTTCACTTCCTGGTGTGATCTGAGTTTGTGTTCTGACATCCAACTGCTTTAGATATAACATGACAGGTTCTGTAACTACCAAGGATCTAATAGTTTTGGATTTGTCATTCTAGTTTAGGTTTAGTTAGTTTTGACTCTTTTTTTCTCTAATTCAGTTAGTTTTAATTAGTTATTAGAGCAGGTTTGATAGTTTCATTAGTTTTCAGTTTTTTACCTCCACCAAGGAGGTTCTTTTTTGCCGCTGTTGGTTTGTTTGTCTGTCTGTCTGTGTGCAAAGTAACTCAAAATGTTATGGACGGATTTGGATGAAAATTTCAGGAAATGTTGATACTGGCACAAGAAACAAATGATTCAATTTTGGTGGTGATTTGGGGGGGCACTGATCTGCCTTGGCAGAGGTCTGCACTCTCGAGTGCTTTTCTAGTTGTAAATGCTCAGTTTTAGTATTAATTTTAGTTTAGTCGTCTCTTTCTCTTCTTCTCTGTCGTCGTATTCAAATAAATCCCAGACAGGACTCTGCTGCTTTCTCCCAACTTTAGTCTCCGTGTTTCCAAGTAGAGTGGGGACCAGAAGACGACTGGAAACCACAAGTGAACACAAGTGACGGACCGTCATTAGTTTACGGCCGACAGGCCATAAGCTATTGTCGTCTGTCATCATCTGTTCGTTACAAAACTTTCAATCGTCTTCTTCTCCAAAACTGCAATTCCCATTGACTTCAAACTTGGTATACAGCTTCTTTATGATTGTGTAAACAAAAGTTAGTGAAATTATTTGGATCTGGATCTGATTCTGGATTTGGTGCCACTTTGAAAAATGTCCCCATTATCAGAGATAGGAAGTGGATGGATGCAATAACTCAGTAAATCTAAATGATCTCCAGTGTAAATGTCTCCAGTCCAGCCCTGATGGGGAGATGACCCAAACATAATGTCCACATGCTGATCAGGATCTTCTTCTGGATCTGGAACTGACGCAAAATTTAACATGGGCTCTTATGGGGAAACATTTCAGTCGTCTTCTTCTCTGAAACTCCAGTTCTGATTGACTTCAAACTTGGTCTACAGCTTCTGTATGATGATGTCAACACAAGGGATTGAAATTATTTGGATCTGGATCTGATTCTGGATTTGGTGACTTTGAAAAATGTTCCAATTATAACAGATAGGAAGTGGATTGATCTAATAAATCAGTATCAATGATATCAAGTGTGAATTTGAATTTTTTACAGATCTGATTGGAATATGAGCAAAACATGGACTATTTCTGTAACAGAATAAATACACAGAACTGGGGGAGAATAAATGGATCTGGATACATTTCCCAAAGCTTTTACTTTGGCCGGTAAGATACAGGGCCATTGGTCTGAGTTTTATCTGTTTTAGTTAGTTTTGTAAACACACAATACAGTTTCAGTCAGTTATCTTTTTTTTTCTTTTAATTATGGTTTTTATTTATTTCAGTTAATGAAAATGTTTTTTCAATTTGCATTATGGTGAAAATTTCAAAGTTCCATCCCCCAGAAACAAACCCTGTTTGCAAACAGAGCCAGGAGGGAACTCGGGCATCTGAGGAATTTGGCGCAACGTGCATTGTGGGAAACAGAGGTTCGTACAGCCGCCTGACAGCGGCAGCGCACCCATATGATATAATATGGATGAAACAAACACAACGCAGAAACGGCTGAAAGGATATGCATAAAGGGGAGGGAACTCCTGCTGTTTCTGCGTCGTGTCTGGTCCAGCTGCTGCTGTCAGACGACTGCGCGAACCTTCGCTTCCCACAATGCACGTCACGACAAAATTCCGCAGATGCTCGAGTTCCCTCCCAGCTCGGAACGTAAACACATGGTTTGTTTCTGGTGGATGGAACTAAGAAACTGTTCACCGTAATGCAAGAGATTCAGGTGAGTAATGACAGACAGATGAACAGATTCATGAAACTGAGGATATGACTGAGGATGGACAGATCTGAGGAAAAACTGGTCTCCAAAGTCTCCCACACCTTTAATACAGAAGGTGGTAGGTCAGACTTATATTGGTATGATTAAGTGCAAGGACATGCAAGTTTACACTTAATTCAGCTCCATATAGTCTAGCTCTTGAACATATTTGTTAAAGGAACAGGGAAAAGATTTTGTGAAAGTTTTGTATTAAATGAGGTCAACATAAGAAATGATAAAATAGAACTCATTGAACTGTTGATATCCAAATGTTCGTTATATAAAAACAACACTTCAGACTCAATGCCAGATGTCATCAACACACACAAAAAAATCATTAACAAGAGAGAAAACAGGCAGAAGTCCTTCCTCAGATGCAGACCTGGGTTGTGTCAGTCCTGCAGTGTCGGATGGGTCTGGACAGCCGTGTCCTGTTATTGTCTGTATGTTGGAACAGGTTACAAAGTAGTCACAAAATCCTTCACCCTTATCCTGAAATGTTAATGATTGAATCCAAAATGTGCCCAAACACTTGGCTTTTCTGAGGACAGTGGCTCCATCCAAGTGTCCAGACTTCAGCAGACTTGACGGGCACATTCCCAGCAGTCTGTCCAACCCACCATTTATCTACCAACAGCCAACTGTTCACTCAAAACATATAGAGATGTGACAGGGCTGACACATCCCATGGTCCTAAGTCTGTAGTTTCCATTTAACCATGAAATGTCCTCTGAGCTGTTTGGTAGACCATGTTTGGAGACACTATATTTGCATTTGGTTATCTTAAGTCAGCCTTACCCAGTCATTTTCTACACTATGGTTAAAGTGAACAAATCCACTTTTTATCTTCAGCTCACCTGATTACAGATTGATAGGTGGAATTATTTTTTTTTTGACACTTATTTTTCATTAGCCGTTTTATCTTTGTTTTTCCATATAACAGAGACAAAACAGAAACAAAACAAACAACAATCGGCAGTAAGTATTAGTCATCGTTCAAAAACAAAATTAACATTTGTCAACAGCATGCAGCATCATCTAAACCATTCTTATCAAATCTGAGCAGTAATCCTCTCTACATGACAAATCCCACATTAACTGTCCTTAAAAAGTCAGTCCATTTACTCCACCTTCTCCTGTAGAGTTCTGCTTGCAGCCTCAACATAAATGCAATCTCTGCCCTTTGTGGATTTCATCCACTGTACTCTTCCAGTCTTCCAGTACTGGTGGCTCAGGCCGAAGCCATCTTCAACTGATCGTTTTCTTTGCTGCTGCACCAAAAATCTTCAGGAGGTACCTGTCATTCACCGTCGAATCGTCAGGAAAATCTCCCAACAGAAGGGAAAGAGTGGGTTGCTGCAGTCCAAAACCCAAAATCTGTTCTATTTTTGTACCAATATCTTTCCAAAAAGTTGTAATTTTTGTACAGAATTCTAATTCTCATGATAACCGTGTTTGATTACCGCACTTTTCCAGAGAAAACACCTTTGTAAAGATCTGCTTTTATGTCAAATATTTCAGTATCGTTTTAATTTATTACAATTTTCTATACCTAATATTTGAAACCAGTATCCACTTTTAAAGTCTTGAAAAGACATGTGTGTTATTTATGCAATAAATTATATACATTTTTCTAATCAGATTTTATATATTTTTATGTGTTTTTTGTCCTTTTGTGTTTTTATAGTAGGTTAAAGTGAAAAAATAAAAGATGATATAGATGAAATTGTGCTGAAAAAACAGATCCCAAACATGGGTATAGTAAACATTTGTTTATATAGTATATAAAGGCCAAGCACTGAAAAACGGACAAAATAGGCTCAGACCACTAAGGGTTAATATTTGAATGTTTCTGACACAGAAGGGACATTGGGACTGTTATTTTATTTGTTTCCGTGTTTTTTGTTTTTGTTTTTTTTCAAAATACAACTTGGTTAAGTTATTTCAGTGTGTGTATCAGTACTTTTTGAACATTTTGAGCACAATTTCAACAATACCGTGATAATAATGAGAACTGTGATAATTTTGGTCACAATAACTGTGACATGAAATTTTCAAATTGTTAAATCCCTAAATCCACAGCAACCTTGTGATTCATCTGATTAAAATTGTAATCATTTGACAGCACTAATATACAGTATATAGAAACTTTATGGCCAAAAGCAAAACAACAAACAAACTATGACTGATGTAATTATTTCCCCAAAGGCACAAAAAGTATTGATTCCATTTAGGGCTGCAGCTATCGAATATTTTAGTATTCGAGTATTCTACTGAAAATTCCTTCGATTAATCCAGTAATTGGATAAAACCTATTTTTGCTTGGTTAAAGAGCAATTATAAATACACAAGAGGAAATAAGGTATTTCACTGAATAATGAAGGACCAGTTGGTTTCCTTTTTTTTTTTTTTTTTTTGATAATTAACAGTTTTATTTGTTACCTTCATATTGTGCATATGCAACAAAATATATTTTCTTGACTAGAAACATTTCCAGAGAGGCAATTGCAAATACAAATAAAAATAAATAAAATTTAATTACTTTCAGCTTAGTATTTCTTGTAAGTATCAAAAATATGAGGCATTAAAATAATAAAAGGCATAAACATTGCCTTTTAGATGTGCAACTGAACTTTGGCAGCTGTCAGTTTCAGAATTTACAGTTTAGACAAAACAGAAATGTG